>NC_091979.1:116877713-117153979 GCF_044704955.1 Pristiophorus japonicus
CCTCTCTCTCTCTCCCCTCCCTCTCTCTCTCTCCCCTCCTCTCTCTCTCTCCCCTCCCTCTCTCTCTCTCCCCTCCCTCTCTCTCTCTCCCTCCCTCTCTCTCTCTCCCCTCCCTCTCTCTCTCTCCCCTCCCTCTCTCTCTCTCCCCTCCCTCACTCTCTCTCCCCTCCCTCTCTCTCTCTCCCCTCCCTCTCTCTCTCTCCCCTCCCTCTCTCTCTCTCCCCTCCCTCTCTCTCTCTCCCCTCCCTCTCTCTCTCTCCCCTCCCTCTCTCTCTCTCCCCTCCCTCTCTCTCTCTCCCCTCCCTCTCTCTCTCTCCCCTCCCTCTCTCTCTCTCTCTCCCCTCCCTCTCTCTCTCTCCCCTCCCTCTCTCTCTCTCCCCTCCCTCTCTCTCTCTCCCTCCCTCTCTCTCTCTCCCCTCCCTCTCTCTCTCTCCCCTCCCTCTCTCTCTCTCTCCCCTCCCTCTCTCTCCCTCCCCTCCCTCTCTCTCCCTCCCCTCCCTCTCTCTCTCTCCCCTCCCTCTCTCTCTCTCCCCTCCCTCTCTCTCCCCTCCCTCTCTCTCCCCTCCCTCTCTCTCCCCTCCCTCTCTCTCCCCTCCCTCTCTCTCCCCTCCCTCTCTCTCCCCTCCCTCTCTCTTCCCCCCCCCCTCTCTCCCCTCCCTCTCTCCCCCACACCATCACCTCACCCTTCCATCCAACTTCCTCATCCTTTTCTCAACCCTTACTCCTCTCCCCTCCCTCATCTAGGCAGCATTTGACCAAGTGTGGCATCAAGGAGCCCAAGTAAAATTGAATTCAACGGGAATCAGGGTAGGAAACTCTCCGCTGGCTGGAGTTATACCTAGCACAAAGGATGGTGGATGTAGTTGTTGGAGGTCAATCATCTCAGTCCCAGGACATCGCAGCAGGAGTTCCTCAGGGCAGTGTCCTAGGCCCAACTACCTTCAGCTGCTTCATCAATGACCTTCCCGCCATCATAAGGTCAGAAGTGGGGATGTTCACTGATAATTGCATAGTGTTGAGTTCCATTCGCAACTCCCCAGATAATGAAGCAGACCATGCCCGAATGCAGCAAGATCTGGAGAAAATTCAAGCTTGGGCTAATAAGTGGCAAATAACATTCACGCCGCACAAGTGCCAGGCAATGACTATCTACAACAAGCGAGAGTGTAACTACCGCCCTTTGACATTTAATGGCATTATCATCACCGATTCCCCACCAGCAACTTCCTGGCGGTCACCATTGACAAGAAACGTAACTAGACCAGCCACATAAATATTGTGGCAACAAGAGCAGGTCAAAGGTTGGGTATTCTGTGGCGAGTGTCTCACCGCCAGACTCCCCAAAGCCTTCCCACCATCTACAAGGCACAAGTCAGGAATGTAATAGAATACTCACCACTTGCCTGGATGAGTGCAACTCCAACAACACTCAAGAAGCTTTACACCATCCAGGACAAAGCAGCCCAACCACCACCTTAAACATTCACTCCCTCCATCACTAATGTAACGTGGCTGCAGTGTGTACCATCTACAAGATGCACTGCAGCAACTCACCAAGGCTTCTTCGGCAGAACCTCTCAACCCCGCAACCTATACTACCTAGAAGGACAGGGGCAGCAGGCGCATCGGAACACCACCACCTCCAAGTGCCCCTCCAAGTCACACACATGGAAATATATTGCAGTTCCTTCATCATTGCTGGGTCAAAATCTTGGAACTCCCTTCCTAACAGCACTGCGAGTACGTTCACCCAAGGACTGCAGCGGTTCAAGAAGGCAGCTCACCACCACCTTCTCAAGGACAATTTGGGATGGGCAATAAATACTGACCTTGCCAGCGATGCCCACATACTAGGAACAAAAAAAAACTTCCCCTCTCCTCACCCTGTCCCCTTCAATCAAAATAATGTTATTGTGTAATAATACAACATAATGAATACACTATGCTTCCCCACATAAGTCGGCCATCTAACTTGACTTAAACAAAAACATTTCTGACTTTATTCCAACCTTCCTACAGCCTTTGCTGTCTGTATGTCATTGCCCGTGTCTCTGTGTTTTGTCTCCCACTGTTCACAGCCAAAAGGGAACGCCTATCAGATCTCTGGCAAGTGCTCAGGCCCAGTGACTTCCAAAGACAACCAGGTGTGAAGTGTTTATTGATTACTACCAAGATAATAAATTGCTTATTTTTTGTAGTCTATAGATAAACAACATCAAAACTAATTAACTTGCACGAATACACTATGCTTTAAAATACAACATTCAAAATGAACTCCTTTTCCAAATCTTGTCTATAGGAAAATTAAAAATGCTAAAATATGATAATGGTTATAAACTGATTTGAAATATACCAAAATGTATTTAGCAAGTAGAATAGACTAAAGCTTAAATCCTGTAATTTGCATTTTGATCTAGGCAACTCAGAACTTAAGCGGTTGTAAATTGTTACATACTAAGATGTGAAGGGATATGGGAGTTGTGTAAAGACTTGGAATAGTCTCATACATAAGCACCAAATGAACATATCTATAAACTAAAGAATGTGTGCATCCCAAGCCTAAACAATGGGGATTCACTTTCCTCATTGACGTCAGAAGTCAACACGAGGGAGCTTGGGGATTTGCAGTAGTGGCTGGCTTCCCTCATGTCCATGCATCATAGTCTGCACATATGTTGCATCAGGGCACTGGAATACCAGCGAGCTGTTTTCACTCGTTAGTCACTGATGCAGCACTTCATTGCTCAGGCGTCTATATATGTGTGTGTGTGTTTGCAATGGAGGCCCTCTCCTTTTACATTGAAAGCTGCATGTCACGGACACAAACTTGTGCTCACATTTCTGATGCATCACCATAGAAACATAGAAACATAGAAAATAGGTGCAGGAGTAGGCCATTCGGCCCTTCAAGCCTGCACCACCGTTCAATAAAATCATGGCTGATCATTCACCTCAGTACCCTTTTCCTGTTTTCTCTCCATACCCCTTCATCCCTTTAATCGTAAGGGCCATATCTAACTCCCTCTTGAATATATCCAATGAACTGGCATCTACAACTCTCTGCGGTAGGGAATTCCACAGGTTAATAACTCTCTGAGTGAAGAAGTTTCTCCTCATCTCAGTCTTAAATGGCTTACCCCTTATCCTTAGACTACGTCCCCTGGTTCTGGACTTCCCCAACATCGGGAACATTCTTCCTGCATCTAACCTGTCCAGTCCCGTCAGAATTTTATATGTTTCTATGAGATACCTTCTCATCCTTCTAAACTCCAGTGAATACAGGCCCAGTCGATCCTTATATGTCAGTCTTGCCATCCCGGGAATCAGTCTGGTGAACCTTTGCTGCACTCGCTCGATAGCAAGAACGTCCTTCCTCAGATTAGGAGACCAAAATTGAACACAACATTCCAGGTGAGGCCTCACTAAGGCCCTGTACAACTGCAGTAAGACCTCCCTACTCCTATACTCAAATCCCCAAGCTATGAAGGCCAGCATACCATTTGCCTTCTTCACCGCCTGCTGTACCTGCATGCCAACTTTCAATGACCGATGTACCATGCCACCCAGGTCTCATTGCACCTCCCCTTTTCATAATCTACCACCATTCAGATACTATTCTGCCTTCATGTTTTTGCCCCCAAAGTGGATAACCTCACATTTATCCACATTATACTGCATCTGCCTTGCGTTTGCCCACTCACCTAACCTGTCCAAATCACCCTGCAGCCTTTTAGTGTCTTCCTCACAGCTCACACCACCACCCAGCTTAGTGTCATCTGCAAACATAATAAGAACATAAGAACATAAGAATTAGGAACAGGAGTAGGCCATCTAGCCCCTCGAGCCTGCTCCGCCATTCAACAAGATCATGGCTGATCTGGCCGTGGACTCAGCTCCACCTACCTGCCCGCTCCCCGTAACCCTTAATTCCCTTATTGGTTAAAAATCTATCGATCTGTGATTTGAATACATTCAATGAGCTAGCCTCAACTGCTTCCTTGGGCAGAGAATTCCACAGATTCACAACCCTCTGGGAGAAGAAATTCCTTCACAACTTGGTTTTAAATTGGCTCCCCCGTATTTTGAGGCTGTGCCCTCTAGTTCTAATCTCCCCGACCAGTGGAAACAACCTCTCTGCCTCTATCATTATTTTAAATATTTCTATAAGATCACCCCTCATCCTTCTGAACTCCAATGAGTAAAGACCGAGTCTACTCAATCTATCATAAGGTAACCCTCTCATCAGCCTAGTGAATCAGCTCTGTACCCCCTCCAAAGCTAGTATATCCTTCCTCAAGTAAGGTGACCAAAACTGCACGCAGTACTCCAGGTGCGGCCTCACCAATACCCTATACAGTTGCAGCAGGACCTCCCTGCTTTTGTACTCCATCCCTCTCGCAATGTGGGCCAACATTCCATTCGCCTTCCTGATTACCTGCTGCACCTGCAAACTAACCTTTTGGGATTCATGCACAAGGACCCACAGGTCCCTCTGCACCGCAGCATGTTGTAATTTCTCCCCATTCAAATAATATTCCCTTTTACTGTTTTTTTTTTTCCAAGGTGGATGACCTCACATTTTCCGACAACTTGGAGATATTACACTCAATTCCTTCCTCCAAATCATTAATGTATATTGTAAAGAGCTGGGGTCCCAGCACTGAGCCCTGCAGCACTCCACTAGTCACTGCCTGCCATTCTGAAAAGGACCCGTTTATCCCAACTCTCTGCTTCCTGTCTGCCAACCAGTTCTCTATCCATGTCAGTACATTACCCCCAATACCATGTGCTTTAATTTTGCACACCAATCTCTTGTGTGGGACCTTGTCAAAAGCCTTTTGAAAGTCCAAATACGCCACATCCACTGGTTCTCCCTTGTCCACTCTACTAGTTACATCCCCCTAAAATTTTAGAAGATTTGTCAAGCAGGATTTCCCTTTCATAAATCCATGCTGACTTGGACCGATCCCGTTACGGCTTTCCAAATGTGCTGCTATTTCATCTTTAATAATTGATTCCAACATTTTCCCCACTACTGATGTCAGGCTAACCGGTCTATAATTTCCCATTTTCTCTCTCCCTCCTTTTTTTAAAAAGTGGTGTTACATTAGCTACCCTCCAGTCCATAAGAACCAATCCAGAGTCGATAGGCTGTTGGAAAATGATCACCAATGCATCCACTATTTCTAGGGCTACTTCCTTAAGTACTCTGGGATGCAGACTATCAGGCCCCGGGGATTTATCGGCCTTCAATCCCATCAATTTCCCTAACACAATTTCCCGCCTAATAAGGATTTCCTTCAGTTCCTCCTTCTCACGAGACCCTTGGTCTCCTAGTATTTTCGAAAGGTTATTTGTGTCTTCCTTCATGAAGACAGAACCAAAGTATTTGTTTAACTGGTCCACCATTTCTTTTTCCCCATTAGAAATTCACCTGAATCTGACTGCAAGGGATCTAATTTTGTTTTCACTAATCTTTTTCTCTTCACATATCTATAGAAGCTTTTGCATTCAGTTTTTATGTTCCCGGCAAGCTTCTTCTCGTACTCTATTTTCCCCCTCCTAATTAAACCCTTTGTCCTCCTCGGCTGTATTACAAAATTCTCCCAGTCCTCAGGTTTGTTGCTTTTTCTGGCCAATTTATATGCCTCTTCCTTGGATTTAACACTATCCTTAATTTCCCTTGTTAGCCACGGTTAAGCCACCTTCCCCATTTTATTTTTACTCCAGACAGGGATGTACAATTGTTGAAGTTCATCCATGGGATATTTAAATGTTTGCAATTGCCTATCCATCGTCAACCCTTTAAGTATCACTCGCCAGTCTATTCTAGCTAATTCATGTCTCATACCATTGAAATGACCTTTCCTTAACTTCAGGACCCTAGTCTCTGATTTAACTGTGTCACTCTCCATCTTAATAAAGAATTCTACCATTTTATGGTCACTCTTCCCCAAGGGGCCTCGCACAACAAAATTGTTAATTAGTCCTTTCTCATTACACATCCCCAGTCTAGGATGACCAACCCTCTAGTTGGTTCCTCGACATATTGGTCTAGAAAACCATTCCTAATACACTCCAGGAAATCCTCCTCCACCGCTTTGCTGCCAGTTTGGTTAGCCCAATCAATATGTCAATTAAAGTCGCCCATGATAACTGCTGTACCTTTATTGCACGCATCCCTAATTTCTTGTTTGATGCTGTTCCCAACCTCACTACCACTGTTTGGTGGTCTGTACACAACTCCCACTAGCGATTTCTGCCCTTTGATATTCCATAGCTCCACCCATATAGATTCCACATCATCCAAGCTAATGTCCTTCTTTACTATTGCATTAATTTCCTCTTTAACCAGCAATGCTACCCCACCTCCTTTTCCTTTCTGTGTATCCTCCCTAAATGTTGAATACCCCTGGATGTTGAATCCCTCCCTTCTGCACTATTCCTCAAGCCACATATTCATCTGAGCTATCCTGCGATTCCTACTCTGACTAGCACGTGGCACTGGTAGCAATCCTGAGATTATTATCTTTGAGGTCCTACCTTTTAATTTAGCTCCTAGATCCCTAATTTCATCTTGTAGGAGCTCATCCCGTTTTTTTACCTATATCGTTGGTACCTATATGCATCATGACAACTGGCTGTTCACCCTCCCTCTTCAAAATGTCCTGCACCCGCTCCGAGACATCCTTGACCCTTGCAGCAGGGAGGCAACATACCATCCTGGAATCTCGGTTGCGGCCGCAGAAATGTCTATCTTACCTTACAATAGACTCCCCTACCACTATAGCTCTCCCACTCTTTTTCCTGCCCTCCTGTGCAGCAAAGCCACCCATGATGCCATGAACTTGGCTGCTGCTGCTCTCCCCTGATGAGTCATCCCCCCCAACAGTACCCAAAGCGGTGTATCTGTTTTGCAGGGGGATGACCGCAGGGCACCCCTGCACTAGCTTCCTTCCACTGGTACAAACCAACCGTTCTTTGTTTTGCAGAAGAAACTTGCTCATAATCGGATTGAGCAAAGGAGGCCTAGTGGTAGAGAGGCTGAGCTACAAGTCCTCACACTCTTGGAGGCGAGAGTGGAGGCCATCGTGGGCGGATATGGTGCCTTCCCTGTGACCCAGGGCACTGGCGATTCCAATGAGAGTAAGTGAAGGCCCTTCTTTAATGCTATCTCTCCCTGAATGCTGCAGCATCTACTGTGCCTTTGCCTCTGAAAGTATGCTACTTGCAGGCTTCATGCATAAATTCCCCACCTCCCCCTCACGGCAGCCCTTCTCCCATTCATGTTGGCAGATGAGAGGCCGAGTGACAGCTGGGGCGAGGGAGCAGCTCCTCTTGAGACAGCTGCTGAGACACCATCACCAGGCCTGCAGCGTACCCTTGCTGAGACCCAGCCAGATGAGCCTGATGACACCATTGAGAAGACTGAGGTGTCGAGCATTGCTGAGACCCTAGATACATCTTTTGGCGACTTCAGCTATGAGGAAGAACAAGAGGAAGACAGTGCTGAGGGCACCGTGTCACAATTTCCACCCACATGCGCCTGCTCAGATGCTGGGATGTGCGGTCCGATGTATCTAGTATAGTAGAGGGGTCTGCACTGCATGTTGCCCCGGGGAATAGCGGGCTGCAGCATGGTGACTGGGCTAGGCAACTTCAGGTGCCACCTCTCTGGTGGGCGAGTCCGCACCGGAGTTCTGCTGAGGGGGACTCAGACGAGCCCATCGATGTTGCGGCTTATGAGACAAGGGTGGAGGCCAGGTATTCCAAGCTGTTGGGGACACTGGCAAGGATGCCAGAGAGCCTGTCGGAAGTGGTGAGGAGCGTGGAGGAGTCCGTCTCCCGCATTGTTGCCAGCCTACACACTCCATGGAGCCCATCATTGCCAATGTGCAGGCGAAGGTGGACTCCCAGAATGTCCGTGCAGATCCTGCTGTGATGCCCCAACCCGTAGGTGATGTGGCAGCTGCCATTGCAGCACAAGCGCGAGGGAACGACCGTATCGGTGCTGCTTTGGAGAGGATGGCCGCGGCTCTGCAAGAGTCGACGGAGTGTCTAAGTGCTGTCATATCTGGTGGCTTTGAGACTGTGGCTGCACGCATGCAGCCTCAGCTGGATACCCCCCGAGACCTCAGTGTTGCTTTTGCTGCTGGGTCCAACACGGGGGACCCTCCAGTGTGGCTATGCAGCATCGACCTGAGCTCCCTCAGATTGGTGGTGAAGGTATTGTGCCACCCCTGGTGAGTTATTCAGGCTCTTCGGGCCAGGATAGGGATGGTGCGCTCCCTCTGGCTCGCAGCATTCCTGGCCCCAGACCTGTTACTCCACCAGTACCTCCACACATGGCCTCACCCAAGCCAAGCCCGACTGAACCCTCCCAGGAGGGTGTTGACCATTCTCCAGCCGGCCCTTCCAGGCCCAAAGCTGGTCGAGGGCATCCTAGAAGGACATCTGCAGCTTCCACACAGAGAACACAGCAGCCGTCCCAGACCCATGAGGCAGCCACAGGGGAGACACTGAGGCGAAGTTGCAGGTTAGGCAGATGTTAAAGGGATTATAAAGAAATGCACACAGGTGGTAAATTATGTTTATATGTTTTTTTTTTGCTTTGTTTATTGTTCTGTTAGTTGTTTGGAGTTATATTATGTATTAAATCTTTATTTTTTGCACCTATATCTGGGCTGCTGTATAATTTGACGGTGGGCAACGATGTATCAAGGCACTCATTGGGATGGCCATGGAAAGTAGAATTTGAAGGGTCATGTGGGGATGAAATTATCTGGAGAGTAGAATTTCAAGGTTCATGTTGGAATGAAATTATCAGAATCGAGCAGCAATCTGACGAGTCGGGACTTCTTTTGCAGGGTTGGGATCGCAACAACGCCTCCTGGGTGGCTCAGAACGCTCCTCCTCCTCCTGGTGCTGCTGTGCCTCCTCCTGCAGTGGGACTGCTAGTTCGGCCTCCAGATGCTGTGCACTATTGACAGCCAGGTTAGGCACCATGCAGCAGACAACCACTATGATAGAGATCTGTTCAGGCGAGTACAGCAATGCACCACCAGAGCGCTCAAGGCAACGGGAGGCCCAAAACATTGTCTCCACAAATTTACTAGTGGGAACAACCCCTATTAAATTGGTATGCTTTGTGCTTGTTTTATGCCCGGAAAATGGGCGCGATGTATACTAATTCCTACCCTTTTATATTCGCTACAAAGAACATTTGTAGGCAGGCCTTGTGTAGTCGAAATCCCTAAACGCAGGTTGCTCTTCTTGCAGTTCCACCAACGCTTTCTCCTTCTTACTCATGTTCAGTGCTTTACCAAGTGATCCCTCCTGCAAATAACAAATAAGAGTACCACGGAATGTATATATCTGTCTGGTATTTGCCATTGTAGGAGTGGGTGATGCTGGGTTGAGTCTGCAAACTTGGCTGGGCTTACTCCCCCTCTGAGGCATCTGGAGAAGCAGAAGAACATACTTTACAATGTTTACAGTAACATATCACTTGAAACATAGTTGCACATGGCAAGAGTTTGCAGTGTGTTAATAGTGAAATGTTACAATGTGGACCTATGTATGATAGAATGAATGGTTAAATAATTAAGGAGATATG
Organism: Pristiophorus japonicus; assembly: GCF_044704955.1. NCBI lineage: Eukaryota > Metazoa > Chordata > Chondrichthyes > Pristiophoridae > Pristiophorus > Pristiophorus japonicus. Next base: position 116,887,330 of record NC_091979.1, read on the forward strand.
CAATTGAAAAAACAAAGGATACAAGCCATAAACTGAAAGGAGACCTCGGAATTTAGCCTCCTCCATCCCCTCGACTGACTCTATGTACATAATATCAATGGCCCTCTCTTCATAAGGAGTCACGGTTGGCAGCTTGGGTAAGCCCCGTTATGCAGGCACTGTCTCATGTAATATGCTTCTTCTCTTAGGCAGTCCCTCGGAGTCGAGGATGACTTGCTTCCGGACTAAAAATGAGTTCTCAGATGACTGATGAGTCCAATGCAGGATCTACAGTCTCTGTCACAGGTGGGGCAGACGGTGGTTGAAGGGACCGGTGAGTGGGGTGCTTGGGTCGCTGTGTGCTCTTTCCGCTGTCTACGCTTGGCTTCAGCTTGCTCCCGGCGAAGAGACTTGAGGTGTTCGGCGCCTTCTCGTATGCTTTTCCTCCACTTTGAGCGGTCTTGGGACAGGGATTTCCAGGTGTCGATGGGGATGTTGCACTTTTTCAAGGAGGCTTTGAGGGTGTCCTTGAGGGTTCCCTCTGCCCACCTGGGGCTCTCTTGCCGTGTCGAAGCTCCGAGTAGAGGGCTTGTTTTGGGAGTCTCGTATCGGGCATGTGGACGATGTGGCCCGTCCAACTGAGTTGATCAAGTGTGGTCAATGCTTTGATGCTGGGGATGTTGGCCTGAGGAAGAACACTGACGTCGGTGCACCTATCCTGCCACTGGATTTGCAGGATCTTGCGGAGGCAGTGTTGGTGGTACTTCTCCAGTGTTTTGATGTGCCTGCTGTGCAAAGTCCATGTCTCTGAACCATATAGGAGGGCGGATAACACTACTGCTCTGTAGACCATGAGTTTGGTGCCGGGTACATAGTCCTGGCCTTCAAACATTCTCTTCCTCAAGTGAGTGAAGGCTGCACTGGCACACTGAAAGCGATGTTGGACCTCGCCATCGATGTCTGCCCTTGTTGACAGTAGACTCCCGAGGTATGGAAAATGGTTCACGTTGTCCATGGCCTTGTCGTGAATTTTGATAATCGGGGGTCAGTACTGTGTGGCGGGGCAGGTTGGTAGAGGATCTTTGACTTACGGATGTTTAGTGTAAAAGCCATGTTCTCGTTAGCTTCGGTGTTTGGCCTCCGAGTGTGCGCAGACGCAATCGTCGTCTGCGTACTGTAATTCAATGACAGAGGATGGGACGACCTTGGATCTGGTCTGGAGGTGGCGGAGGTTGAACAGATTCCCATTTTTTCTGTAGATTAGCTCCACTCCAGTGGGGAGCTAACTGAGGGTGAGAAGAACGTTGGTGCGATGACACAGGCTTGCTTGACCTTGGTCCGAACATGAATTGGGTCTGTGGTGGATCTGTTGGTCAGGATCACAGCTTGCATGTCATTGTGTAGCAGGCGAAGGATGGTGACAAATTTTTGAGGGCAGCTGAATTTGAGGAGAACGCTCCATAATCCCTCACGATTGACAGTGTTAAAGGCCTTTGTGAGGTCAAAGAAGGCCATGTACAGGGGTTACATAGAAATATAGAAACGTAGAAAATAGGTGCAGGAGTAGGCCATTCGGCCCTTCGAGCCTGCACCACCATTCAATAAGATCATGGCTGATCATTCCCTCAGTACCCCTTTCCTGCTTTCTCTCCATACCCCTAGATCCCGTTAGCCGTAAGGGCCATATCTAACTCCCTCTTGAATATATCCAATGAACTTTCATCAACAACTCTCTGCGGCAGGGAATTCCACAGGTTAACAACTCTCTGAGTGAAGAAGTTTCTCCTCATCTCAGTCTTAAATGGCCTACCCCTTATCCTAAGACTGTGTCCCCTGGTTCTGGACTTCCCCAATATCGGGAACATTCTTCCCACATCTAACCTGTCGAGTCCCGTCAGAATATTATATGTTTCTATGAGATCCCCTCTCATCCTTCTAAACTCCAGTGTATAAAGGCCCAGTTGATCCAGTCTCTCCTCATATGTCAGTCCAGCCATCCCGGGAATCAGTCTGGTGAATCTTCGCTGCACTCCCTCAATGGCAAGAATGTTTTTCCTCAGATTAGGAGACCAAAACTGAACACAATATTCCAGATGAGGCCTCACCAAGGCCCTCTACAACTGCAGTAAGACCTCCCTGCTCCTATACTCAAATCCCCTAGCTATGAAGGCCAACATACCATTTGCCTTCTTCACCGCCTGCTGTCCCTGCATGCCAACTTTCAATGACTGATGAACCATGACACTCAGGTTGCACCTCCCCTTTTCCTAATCTGTCGCCATTCAGATAATAATCTGCCTTCGTGTTTTTGCCCCCAAAATGGATAACCTCACATTTATCCACATTATACTGCATCTGTCATGTATTTCCCCACTCACCAAACCTGTCCAAATCACCCTGCAGCATCTTAGCATCCTCCTCACAGCTCACACCACCATCCAGTTTAGTGTCATGTGCAAACTTGGAGATATTACGCTCAATTCCTTCATCTAAATCATTAATGTATATTGTAAAGAGCTGGGGTCCCAGCACTGAGCCCTGCGGCACCCCACTAGTCACTGCCTGCCATTCTGAAAAGGACCCGTTTATCCCGACTCTCTGCTTCCTGTCTGCCAAGCCGTTCCCTGTCCACATCAGTACATTATCCCCCAATACCATGTGCTTTGATTTTGCACACCAATCTCTTGTGTGGGACCTTGTTAAAAGCCTTTTGAAAGTTCACTGGTTCTCCCTTGTCCACTCTGCTAGTTACATCCTCAAAAAATTCCAGAAGATTTGCCAAGCATGATTTCCCTTTCATAAATCCATGCTGACTTGGACCGATCCTGTCACTGCTTTCCAAATGCGCTGCTATTTCATCTTTAATAATTGATTCCAACATTTTCCCCACGACTGATGTCAGGCTAACCGGTCTATAATTATCCGTTTTCTCTCTCACTCCTTTTTTAAAAAGTGGTGTTACATTAGCTACCCTCCAGTCCATAGAAACTGATCCCGAGTCGATAGACTGTTAGAAAATGATCACCAACACATCCACTATTTCTATGGCTACTTCCTTAAGTACTCTAAGATGCAGACTATCAGGTCCCGGGGATTTATCGGCCTGCAATCCCATCAATTTCCCTAACACAATTTCCCGCCTAATGAGGATATCCTTCAGTTCCTCCTTCTCACTAGACCCTCGGTCCCTTAGTACATCCGGAAGGTTATTTGTGTCTTCCTTCGTGAAGACAGAACCAAAGTATTTGTTTAACTGGTCTGACATTTCTTTGTTCCCCATTATAAATTCACCTAAATCTGACTGCAAGGGACCTACGTTTGTCTTCACTAACCTTTTGTATGATAGAATGTATGAGAGTGAATGATTAATTAATTAAGGAGATAAGCAATTAAAAAACAAAGGATACAAGCCATCAGCTGAAAGGAGACGTCGGAATTTAGACTCCTTCATCCCCTCTAGTGATTCTATGTACATAATCTCATTGGCCCTTGTTGTGTATGTTTCACATAAGTATATACCCTGTACACTCAATGTACAGTTACATAAGACTACTGGGTGTATCTTCACACTGTATACACTATGCTTGTACCACCAGAGGGTGCAACTGTTGGAGACCAAGGAGTCACCTGTGCACTACAGGTAACCAGGTATAAAAGGGAACTCAGCATGCTGTGCCCTCACTCAAGAGCTGTAATAAATGGACTAAGATCACCACAGTTCAAGTACAACACCTTACCTCGTGGAGTCATTACTAGAGTGCTTACAGGCACAATAACTGGCGATGAGATTATTAATTTCCATGCGAAAAATGGCTAACCTTGGCAACTTTCAACAATTCGCTGAAGGGGAAGATTGGGAGGCCTTTGTGGAAAGCCTCGAACACTTCTTTATTGTGAATGACCTGGCGGGAGGCACACTGACCTCGCTGGCTGATAAGCGCAGAGCTATCCTGCTCAGCAGTTGTGGAAACATAGAAACACAGAAAATAGGTGCAGGAGTAAACCATTCAGCCCATCGAGCCTGCACTGCCATTCAATAAGATCATGGCTGATCATTCCCTCAGTACCCATTTCCTGCTTTCTCTCCATACCCCTTGATCCCCTTAGCCGTAAGGACCATATCTAACTCTCTCTTGAATATATCCAATGAACTGGCATCAACAACTCTCTGCGGCAGGGAATTCCACAAGTTAACAACTCTCAAGGTGAGGAAGTTTCTCCTCATCTCAGTCCTAAATGGCCTACCCTTTATCCTAAGACTGTGTCCCCTGGTTCTGGACTTCCCCAACGTGGGGAACATTCTACCCGCATCTAACCTGGCCCGTCCCATCAAAATCTTATATGTTTCTATGAAATCCACTCTCATCCTTCTAAACTCCAATGTATAAAGGCCCAGTTGATCCAGTCTCTCCTCATGTCAGTCCTGCCATCCCAGGAATCAGTCTGGTGAACCTTCGCTGCACTTCCTCAATAGCAAGAATGTCCTTCCGCAGATCAGGAGACCAAAACTGAACACAATATTCCAGGTGAGGCCTCACCAAGGCCCTGTACAACTGCAGTAAGACCTTCCTGCTCCTATACTCAAATCCCCTAGCTATGAAGGCCAACATGCCATTTGCCTTCTTCACCACCTGCTGTACCTGTATGCCAACTTTCAATGACTGATGAACCATAACACCCAGGTCTCGTTGCACCTCCCCTTTTCCTAATCTGCCGCTATTCAGATAATATTCTGTCTTCGTGTTTTTGCCCCCAAAATGGATAACCTCACATTTATCCACATTATACTGCATCTGCCATGCATTTGCCCACTCACCTAACCTGTCCAAGTCACCCTGCAGCCTCCTAGCGTTCCCCTCACAGCTCACACCGCCACCCAGTTTAGTGTCATCTGCAAACTTGGAGTTATTACACTCAATTCCTTCATCTAAATCATTGATGTATATTGTAAAGAGCTGGGGTCCCAGCACTGAGCCCTGCGGCACTCCACTAGTCACTGCCTGCCATTCTGAAAAGGACCCGTTTATCCCGACTCTCTGCTTCCTGTCTGCCAATCAGTTCTCTATCCACATCAGTATATTACCCCCAATACCACGTGCTTTGATTTTGCACACCAATCTCTTGTGTGGCACCTTGTCAAAAGCCTTTTGAAAGTCCAAATACACCACATCCACTGGTTCTCCCTTGTCCACTCTACTAGTTACATCCTCAAAAAATTCCAGATTTGTCAAGCATGATTTCCCCTTCATAAATCCATTCTGACTTGCACCGGTGCTGTCACTGCTTTCCAAATGCGCTGCTATTTCACGTTTAATAATTGATTCCAACATTTTCCTCACTACTGATGTCAGGCTAACCAGTCTATAATTACCCGCTTTCTCTCTCCCTCCCTTTTTAAAAAGTGGTGTTACATTAGCTACCCTCCAGTCCATAGGAACTGATCCCGAGTCGATAGACTGTTGGAAAATGATCACCAATGCATCCACTATTTCTTAGGGCCACTTCCTTAAGTACACTGGGATGCAGACTATCGGGTCCCGGGGATTTATTGGCCTCCAATCCCATCAATTTCCCTAACACAATTTCCCGCCGAATAAGGATATCCTTCAGTTTCTCCTTCTCACTAGACCCTCGGTCCCATAGTACTTCCGGAAGATTATTTGTGTCTTCTTTCGTGAAGACAGTACCAAAGTATTTGTTCAATTGGTCTGCCATTTCTTTGTTCCCCATTATAAATTCACCTGAATCCGACTGCAAGGGACCTATGTTTGTCTTCACTAATCTTTTTCTCTTCACATATCTATGGAAGCTTTTGCAGTCAGTTTTTATGTACCCGGCAAGCTTCTTCTCGTACTCTATATTCCCCCGCTTAATTAAACCCTTTGTCCCTCTCTGCTGAATTCTAAATTTCTCCCAGTCCTCAGGTTTGTTGCTTTTTCTGGCCAATTTATATGCCTCTTCCTTGGATTTAACACTATCCTTAATTTCCCTTGTTAGCCACGGTTGAGCCACCTTCCCCGTATTACTTTTACTCCAGACAGGGATATACAATTGTTGAAGTTCATCAATGTGATCTTTAAATGTTTGCCATTGCCTATCCACTGTCAACCCTTTAAGTAGCATTTGCCAGTCTATTCTAGCCAATTCATGCCTCAAACCATTGAAGTTACCATCTATGGTCTCATCAGGGGCTTGCTAGCCCCAGGGAAGACAACAACCAAAACATATGTGGAGCTTGTAACGATGATACAGGAACAGCTCAAACCTAAAGAAAGCATCTTCATAGCCAGACACCGGTTCTACACACACCGGCGGCCCGAAAGCCAAAAAAATCGCAAAATATCCTGCAGACCTCGGACCATTGGCTACACCGTGTGATTTTGGCGACCACCTCACCGAAGCGCTGAGGGACATCTTTGTTATTGGAATCGGTCACGAGGGCTTCTCCACAGGCTGCTTTCTGCGGACACCACGGTCACCCTGCAGAAGGCAATTAACGTGAGCCAAGCGTTCATGGCCTCAGCCTGCGATTCCAAGCGGATGACTCATCCCCAGGACTCCAACCCGGCAAGTACTGTGAACCGACTGGCGCCTTTTAGAGGCAAGTCTGCTGCAAGCGGTCTCTCTCAGGTGAGAGAGAGCAGAACCCCACTGAGTCCGCCACGTGGTGCCAACCAGCCAACCCCATGCTTACACTGTGGCGGAAATCACAGGGCCCACCAGTGCTGCTACAAAGACTATACTTGCAAAAGCTGTAACACGAAGGGCCATCTACAGCGAATGTGCAAGAGAAATTGTACTCACCGAGTCGCTGAAGAGTTGGCCGATCATCCGGACTCCAGCGATGATGAAGAGAGAGTCCATGAGGCAGCTCAGCCCCACGAAGAGGTATGCGGAGTGTTTATCTGCTCCACCGAGAGCTCTCCATTGAAAATGGAAGTTGAAATCAACAGTGTTCCAGTCTCGATGGAAGTGGACACAGGAGCGAGCCAATCGCTGATGAGTCAGGGGGCCTTTGAGAAACTCTGGGACAATCCAATCGAATGACCTAAAATGATCCCGATCCAAGTGAAGCTGCTTACCTACACAAACGACACCATCCCAGCCGTTGGCAGCGTGGATGTCCAGGTGTCCCATGGCGGCGAGATGCACAAGTTACCTTTGTGGATCATTGCTGGTGATGGTCCAATGCTGCTAGGAAGAAGATGGATGAAACAAATGTGTTGGAGCTGGGAAAACTTCCAGGCCCCGCGATCGACGTCCTATGCGACCCCAAATTTGGATCCAGCACAACACCTAAAAAAACAAACCGCACAACTCGACTGCATGGAGACGACACAGACCGCTCAACACAACGGTGAGATGATCCAGCCCAAATGACCCGACCTCACCTTCCAGGCTCCAGTGGCAGGAAATCGGCGCAGAAGGTAACTTTCCTGTTTACATGGCAGAACCTGGGGAGAAAAGGATCACCACAGCCTACCTTGTGGAGAGAAAGAAGATGGCACCCACACCACGAGGTGAAGCGCCTGAAGTAAAGATGGTGGCGGCAAGACCACGAGGGGCAGTGTTGAGGGAGCAACACATGATGCCGAGCAGCGAACCGGATTGGGGTAAAGATTGCAAGGCCCTCTTAAAGGAGACCGGCAACCCATCAAAAGTAAAGGGACAGTTCCACTCTTTGTACAGTGATGCCGGCAATACACATGGAAAAGATGTAATTGACAAATGCAAGTGTAAAGTCCTGTCCCCTCAGTACAGATTCACACGAGGCATGTAGTGAAGTCAAGGCCACTCTGGACCTGCACCTTTATTTCACAGCTCTGGAATGCTGCACTTGCCTGAGACCTGTCCTTATATACCTGTCTCTTGCAAGTGCACCCCTGGTGGTAAGGTATGCTGGTGGTTACAGGTCATATCTTATTACAGTCATGTATAGCATGTTAGGATACAGTTATATATAATAATGTAAGATACATGACATCACCCTCCCCCAAGGTCTTATTGTCTTTATAGGTTCAGTCTCTCAGGTGGTCTACGCTCTCACATGGAGCGTCTGAGTTGTGGTTCAGTTGTTTGCCTTGGTGTCTGTTTTTCTTTGGGTGTGGTTGCTGGTATCTCGCCTGGGCTGTCTGTTTCGATTGGTGTGATTGTTGTTGACTCGCCTGGGCTGTCTGTTGGGATTGCCCTTTCCTCCTCAGGTTGTTCCCTCTGTCTGTCCACCAGGTGTGGTGCGAGTTCCACATTGTAGTCTGCCTCTGGTTCCGCAGTGTTGTTGGTAAATCTGCTTTTGACTTGGTCTACATGCCTCCGGCAGGTTTTGCCATTGTCCATTTGTAGTACCAGTAGCCTGTTTCCTTCCTTGCCCGTTACTGTCCCTGCAAGCCATTTGGGACCCCTGCCATAGTTTAGTACAAACACTTTGTCCCCTATCTCATTCCATCTCCCCCACGAATTTCTGTCATGGTACTCAGTCAGCTTACGGCGCTTTGCCTCAACGATTTTGTGCATGTTTGGAAGGATTAATGAGAGCCTTGTTTTTAAAGTCCTTTTCATCAACAGTTGCGTGGGGGGGATCCCAGTCAGTGAGTGCGGACGAGATCTGTATGCCAGCAGCAGTCGCGACAGGCGACCCTGCAGCGTGGGACCTTGGATTTTAAGCATGCCTTGTTTAATGATTTGCACTGCTATCTCCGCCTGGCCGTTGGAGGCCGGCTTGAACGGTGCCGTCTTGACGTGATTTATGCCGTGGTCAATTATTAAGTCTTGGAATTCTGCGCTGGTGAAGCACGGACCATTGTCACTGACCAATATGTCAGGGATTCCGTGCGTTGCAAACATGGTTGCGAGGCTCTCCACAGTGGTGGAGGTTGTGCTCGAGTTTAAAATGGTGCATTCGATCCACTTTGAAAATGCATCTACAACTACGAGGAACATTTTGCCCATGAATGGGCCCACATAGTCTACGTGCACCCGCGACCACGGTTTGGTAGGCCAGGGCCAGGGGCTCAGTGGAGCCTCCCTGGGGGCATTGCTGAGTTGGGCACAAATGGTGCACCTTCGGACGCAGAGCTCCAAGTCCCCATCAATACCAGGCCACCAGACATGGGATCTGGCTTCATGACAACAATCCTCGGGTGCTCGCGGTGGAGCTCCTGGACAAATGCCTCTCTGCCTCGCAGAGGCATGACTATTCGGCTGCCCCACATCAGGCAGTCTGCTTGTAGTGATAGCTCATGCATGCGCCTGTGAAAGGGTTTTCATTCCTCGGGGCAGGCATCGCGATCCTCTGCCCAGTTACCAGTTAGGACACATCTTTTTACTAAGGATAACGTGGGGTCGCTGGCCGTCCAGGCTCTGATTTGGCGAGCCGTCATGGGTGAAACTGTGGACTCAAAGGCATTGATTGCCATGACTATCTCACAGTCCTGTTCGTCAGACCCTTCCGTGGTCGCCAGGGGTAGCCTGCTAAGCGCGTCGGCACAGTTGTCTGTGCCTTATGGTATAGTCGTAGGACACCAGCATGAGTGCCCACTGTTGAATTCACGCCGAGGCGTTGGCGTTTATTGCCTTGCTCTCGGATAAGAGGGGCTTGTGGTCGGTTTCTAACGCGAACTTGGTCCCGAAAAGGTATTGGTGCATCTTTTTGACACCATACATGCACACGAGCGCCTCCTTCTCTACCATTCCGTACCCGCGCTCGGCCCGCGAAAGTGACCTGGAGGCATAAGCTATGGGTTGTAATTTGCCCGCACTATTGACATGTTGCAAAACGCACCCGACCCCATACGCTGACGCATCGCATGTGAGAACTAGCTTTTTATCTGGGTCAAAGAAAGTCAAAACACTTTTGGAACACAGAATATTGCGTGCCTTATTGAAGGCGCGTTCCTGGGCGTCCCCCCAAAACCAATCGCACCCCTTCCTGAGTAGCACGTGGAGAGGCTCCAGCAGCGTGCTTAAGTTCTGCATAAAGTTCCCAAGTAATTGAGTAGCCCGAGAAAGGCGCGCAGTTCTGAGACATTCCGGGGCCTGGGTGCCAGGCGAATTGCTTCTGTTTTGGACTCTGTTGGGTGGATTCCATCAGCGGCATACCTTCTGCCCAAAAATTCAACCTCGGGTGCGAGAAACAGGCACTTGGATTTCTTGACTCGTAGGCCGACCCGATCCAACCGCTTTAGTACTTCCTCCAAATTACGGAGATGGGAGTCGGTGTCCCTGCCCGTGATAAGTATGTCGTCTTGAAATACAACCGTCCCCGGGATGGACTTGAGCAGACTCTCCATGTTGCGCTGGAATATGGCAGCTGCCGACCTGATGCCGAATGGGCATCGATTGTACATGAAAAGGCCTCGATGTGTGTTGATGGTGAGTAGCTTGGATTCCTCGGTCAATTCTTGCGTCATATACGCAGATGTGAGGTCTAATCTTGAGAAAAGTTTACCTCCAGCCAATGTGGCAAATAAGTCCTCCACTCTGGGCAGCGGGTACTGGTCCTGTAGGGAGACTCTGTTTATGGTAGATTTGTAATCTCCACAGATTCGTACGGATCCATCAGGCTTCATGACTGGGACGATGGGACTTGCCCAGTCGCTAAATTCCACAGGTGATATAATGTCTTCCCGCAGAAGCCTGTCTAGTTCGTGTTCAATCTTTTCCCTCATCACATAGGGTACAGCTCTGGCCTTGTGATGGACCGGTCTAGCATCCTGTGTGATTTGGATTTTGACTTTGGCCCCTTTGAAAGTGCCCACACCTGGCTGAAAGAGATGATCAAATCGCTTTATAACTGTTGAGCAGGAGGTCCGTTCCTCTAATGACATGGTATGGACATCATCCCATTTCCAGTTTAGTTTTGCCAGCCAGCTTTTCCCCAGCAGTGCTGGGGGGTCTCCGGGGACAATCCACAGGGGAAATCGGTTCACTGTCCCTTTGTGTGTGACAGAGAGCATGGCGCTGCCGAGGACTGGTACGATTTCTTTGCTATAGGTCTTAGTTTGGTGTCGACCCTTGTGAGTTTTGGTCTGTCTCTTTTATGCGGCCACAGTTGTTCGAATTGTTGAGCGCCCATGAAAGATTGACTCGCTCCCGTATCCAGCTCCATGTTGACAGATATCCTGTTGATTAGGACCCTCATCATTATAAGAGGCGTCCTGTTGTAGGGGCAGCGGCCATTGGTCGTGTTGACCCGCTGTACACCGGTGTCCCGGGTATTGTCCCCACCATCTTCTGGTCCGCTTTTTGACACATCCGATTCATAAAACAGCCGAGCTGCTGTTTTTTTGCATATGCGGGCCAAAAGCCCTGTATATTCACAATTTCTGCAAACAGCCTGCTGAAATCGACATCCCCTTGACAAGTATCCACCCCCACACCTCCAGCCCAGACCTGTTCCATTGTTTAAAGTGTTTCCAAAGAATGAGCTGCGCCTGGCTGATCTCTCTTGAGCTTCTCTCAGTTTGTGGTTGATTGCTCGCATTGTGGGTTGATGAGGTGTGAACGGCCGTTCCTGTGGCCCTTGATGGCTTCTGCCTGCTGTCGAGAGCCTGTTCTCCCGGTTTTGTCTGTGTGTGTGGGTAGCAGCTTGATGGCTCCTGCCTGCTGTCGAGAGCCTGTTCTCCCGGTTTTGTCTGTGTGTCGGGGTAGCAGCTTGTTTAGTGCTGTGAACAACTTCTTCTGATATTTCGTTAGTTGTCGTACCTGCATTGTAAATCAACCTCGTTTCTTCTTCCCCTACCAAGAATGTCTGTGCAACCAGTGCTGCCTGTGTGTTCTATTCCTTCAATGAAAAAGTCTCTCAGCATTTCTCTCCTCAATTCATCGGAGAACTCACATAAACTAGCCAACCTCCGAAGTTCCGCCACGAAGTCGGGTATGCTCTGGCCCACACAGCGTCTGTAGTTGTAGAACCTGTGTCTGGCCATGTGTAGGCTGCTCGCTGGCTTCAGGTGGTCTCTTACCAGTGTGCTCAATTCTTCAAACGACTTGCTTGCTGGATTCTCGGGTGTCAACAGATCCTTCATTAAAGCGTATGTTTTCGAGCCACAGCTGGTCAAGAGATGGGCTCTTCTTTTGTCTGCCTTATCGTCGCCTAACCAGTCTTTGGTTACAAAGCTTTGCTGGAGCCTTTCTATAAAGTCCTCCCAATTGTCTCCCGCATTGTACTTTTCATCTGATCCGTTGTTTGCTATTCTGTGGATTCTGTAATCCCATCCTCGTCGCCACTGTAAAGTCCTGTCCCCTCAGTACAGATTCACACGAGGCATGTAGTGAAGTTAAGGTCACTCTGCACCGACACCTTTATTTCACAGCTCTGGAATGCTGCACTTGCCTGAGACCTGTCCTTATATACCTGTCTCTTGCAAGTGCACCCCTGGTGGTAAGGTATGCTGGTGGTTACAGGTCATATCTTATTACAGTCATGTATAGCATGTTAGGATACAGTCATATATAATAATATAAGATACATGACTGCAAGTATGTAAATGTAACGAACCGTGTCGAGTCGGGTGATTGCGGTCGGAGCCAATGTATTATGACAGTAAATGAAGAAAGATGTGCGTTGCCGAGTTCTACATGTACGCTGACAAAACCAAGGGCAACCTCCCATCGTAAGCACCCAGGTCCAGCGGGCTACCCGATCATGTAGCCTGCGACTCCAGGACTAATGTGATGCCCCAGGGAGTGTGGCCATACACAGAGGGAACATACAACTGCAGGGCCAGCAATCAGCGGACGGCAAAGGCACCACTACAGGTACCCTGACCCAGATCGGCTCTACCTCTCTGGTCACGAGGGCCAGTACCGGGAGCAAGAGGCTAGCAACCTCCAGCTTTCCCAGCGGGACCTGGGACGACCAGGCTCCCACTACCGCTGAAGGGCAACAAGGAGACATGCAGCCCTCAAAGGAGGACAGGGAAGCCACATACTCCTGTGGCTGTGCCCGCCACTAGGCAACGGCAAAGGCCCTGAGACTCAGCCAGGTGAGCGATCCGAATCCACCCAGCTGGCAGGGGACGCAGCGCCGCCATCAGACAACCTGGATACAGTCCAGTTATTCTGGAACTAGCGTCGTCGCCCACTACCTTACCTGTAAACTGCACTTGTTCCACTATTGCAAATCCCAAACAGTGATGTAATTAATCATATGTTCTTTTTTGTTCTTTCAGTCTGTACATGTACGCATATGCAGGTGTTGAGCCATACACATGGTCTGTGTATGGCGGGGGGCGGCGGGAAATGGATGTATATAGCCATGGATACACATGGACCACACCCAGAACCAACTCAACCCCCACTGCAACCTCTAACGGTCCACTGCTGACCATTTCCCAATGTTGTGGCAATAAGGACTTGGGGGTTTACAGGGAGAGTGCCAACCCGAAGCATAGACAAAGTGCAAGGGCTTTGGGCACTCAAGTCTAGGGCCAGAGCACACAATGCAAAGGCCAGTGGCACAAGACTTAGGGGAGAGTGATGTTGTGTATGTATAACATAAGTATATATCCTGTACACTCAATGTACAGTCACATAAGACAACTGGATGTATCTTCACACTGCATACACTATGCTTGTACCACCAGGGTGCAACTGGTGGAGACCTAGGGGTCACCTGTACACTATAGGTAACCAGGTATAAAAGGGAGCTCAGCATGCTGTACCCTCACTCAGGAGCTGTAATAAATGGACTAAGGTCACCACAGTTCAAGTTCAACATCTTACCTCCATGAAGTCATTACTAGAGTGCTTACAGGCACAAAAGCCCTCTCCTCATAAGGAGTCATGGTTGGCAGCTTGGGTAAGCCCTCTTCTACAGGCAATGTCTCCTGTAATGTGCAGTGATCTCTTCAGATGCAAAGGGGACAAATTATAAGAAAGTGGATTAGAAACATAGAAACATACACGTTTACAACGCAGAAGGAGGCCATTTCGGCCTATTGTGTCTGCACCGGCCGACAAAGAGCCACACGGCCCTTGGTCAGCAGCCCTAAAGGTTACATATAAACCTATGAACAATGACGGAAAGGCAAAGAGCACCCAGCCCAACCAGTCCACCTCATTGCAACTGCGACACCCCTTATATTAAAACATTTTACACTCCGCCCCAACCATGCGATCTCCTGGGAGAGGCAAGAACCAGATAAAAACCCAGGACAATTTAGAGAGAAAAAATCTGGGAACATTCCTCTCCAACCCATCCAGGTGATCGAAACTAGTCCAGGAGATCACCCTGGTCGCATTCTATTCCCTGCAGTACTTACCATTATATCTGCTCCGAGGGAAAGCGGGTTGTGTAGAGGACACAGAGAGGCTGCAAAGAGATTTAGATAGGTTAAGTGAATGGGCTAAGGTTTGGCAGATGGAATACAATGTCAGAAAATGTGAGGTCATCCACCTTGGGGGAAAAAAAACAGTAAAAGGGAATATTATTTGAATGGGGAGAAATTACAACATGCTGCGGTGCAGAGGGACCTGGGGGTCCTTGTGCATGAATCCCAAAAAGTTAGTTTGCAGTTGCAGCAGGTAATCAGGAAGGCGAATGGAATGTTGGCCTTCATTGCGAGAGGGATGGAGTACAAAAGCAGGGAGGTCCTGCTGCAACTGTACAGGGTATTGGTGAGGCCGCACCTGGAGTACTGCATGCAGTTTTGGTCACCTTACTTAAGGAAGGATATACTAGCCTTGGAAGGGGTACAGAGCCGATTCACTTGGCTGATTCCGGAGATGAGGGGGTTACCTTATGATGATAGATTGAGTAGACTGGGTCTTTACTCATTGGCGTTCAGAAGGATGAGGGGTGATCTTATAGAAACATTTAAAATAATGAAAGGGATAGACAAGATAGAGGCAGAGAGGTTGTTTCCACTGGTTGGGGAGACTCGAACTAGGGGGCACAGCCTCAAAATACGGGGGAGCCAATTTAAAACCGAGTTGAGAAGGAATTTCTTCTCCCAGAGGGTTGTGAATCTGTGGAATTCTCTGCCCAAGGAAGCAGTTGAGGCTAACTCATTGAATGTATTCAAATCACAGATAGATAGATTTTTAACCAATAAGGGAATTGAGGGTTATGGGGAGCGGGCGGGTAAGTGGAGCTGAGTCCACGGCCAGATCAGCCATGATCTTTTTGAATGGCGGAGCAGGCTCGAGGGGCTAGATGGCCTACTCCTGTTCCTAATTCTCATGTTCTTATGTTCTTGTGTCCAACAATAGGTCATCAAGTCTAATCCCAATTACCAGCTCTAGGTCCGTAACCTTGTAGGTTACTGCACTTTAAGTGCTCATCCAACCATCTCTTAAAAGTGGTGAGGGTTTCTGCATCCACCATTCTTCCAGGCAGCGAGTTCCAGATCCCCACAACCTTCTGTTTAAAGAAGCCCCCCCTCAAATCCCCTCTAAACCTTCCACCAACCACCTTAAAACTATGCCCCCTCATAATAGACCCCTCCACCAATGGAAATAGCCCCTTACTATCCACTATGTCCAGGCCTCTCAATATTTTGTACACCTCAATGAGGTCTCCTCTCAATCTCCTCTGTTCCAAGGAGAACAAACCCAGCCTATCCAATCTGTCCTCTTAACTAAGATTCTCCATTCCAGGCAGCATCCTAGTAAATCTCCTCTGCACCCTCTCTAGTGCAATCACGTCCTTCCTATAATACGGAGACCAGAACTGCACGCAATACTCCAGCTGTGGCCTAACCAAAGTATTATACAATTGTGAGATGAACTGCAGCAATGTGCCCAGGACAACATACATTTTATGCAAGCGTGTGAACATACAATTGTAGAGAAACTTGTGCTGCTTTAATAACTTACTGTATGGCACTTGACCCACTTAATGGCCAACACTGTAGCACTGTAATATGTCAACATGGTCCACTGAAACAGAACACAAAGAGTATGCCTGTGTATTTACAAATATTAGCAGTTGGCAAAGTGCCCTGATATTTTCCTCTGTAATACTGTTGCAAATATATAGTGAGGAACAGTGACCAAGCTTGGCAAAGCCACTGATTAAAATATTGTCGAATGTTTGCTTACTTATCTTGACAACCATGTGTAGATCAAAACATTTCTTCCTCATCATTTTCAGAATCAGACCAGAGGTTCGGCAGCATTGACTGGCTCCATCACCTCCATCCATACTGCTCTGATGTACTCCTTCTTACTGAGCAGCCCTCTCCTCCTTCACTACAGCACCTGATCACATAATGGCACTATTGTACACCCAGTTATTTTCAGGTGTTTAGTCAGAAGAATTGCTGGCACTGAAAATCCTGCTCCCCAGTCTCAGCGCACTCCTACTTGGGAGCAATATGAATGATGCAAAGGAGCTGAACTCTGACATAGACTGGTCAGGCCATATATCCTATGTAATCCTATGTATAAAACATTAGTTAGACCACAGCTAGAATAGTGCATACAGTTCTTGTCAACACATTACAGGAAAGATGTGATTGCATTAGAAAGGGTACAGAGAAGATTTACGAAAATGTTGCCAGGACTAGAGAATTTTAGCTATGAGGAAAGATTGAATAGGCTGGGGTTGTTTTCTTTGAACAAGAGGAGACTGAGAGAAGATTTAATTAAGGTGCATAAAATTATGAGGGGCCTAGATAGAGTGGATAGAAAGGACCTATTTCCCTTAGAACAGAGGCCAAAAACCAGGGGCATAGATTTAAAGTAATTGGTAGAAGGGTTAGATGGGAGTTGTGATATATTCTTATCACATCACTAACAAACACACTACACAAAATGGATCTTAATACAGAAACCTGTCATTATGTGACTTTGCCGCATGACCCTTTTATTATTTACATCAATAGTTGCAGTACATCAGTAGTCCACTAGAGGGAAGCTCTATCACACTTCTCTGGGGGAGGTGGGACCAGTACAAACCGGACGGTCTGCACCTGGGCAGGACTGGAACCAATATCCTAGGTGGAGTGTTTGCTAGTGTTGTTGGGGAGGAGTTAAACTAATATGGCAGGGGGATGGGAACCTATGCAGGGAGACAGAGGGAAATAAAAAGGAGGCAGAAGCAAAATATAGAAAGGAGAATAGTAAAAGTGGAGGGCAGAGAAACCCACGGCAAAAAACAAAAAGAGATACATTACAGCAAAATTCTAAAGGGGCAAAGTGTGTTTTAAAAAAAACAAGCCTGAAGGCTCTGTGCCTCAATGCGAGGAGTATTCTGAATAAGGTGGATGAATTAACTGCGCAGATAGCAGTTAACAGATACGATGTGATTGGCATCACGGAGACATGGCTCCAGGGTGATCAAGGCTGGGAACTCAACATCCAAGGGTATTCAGCATTTAGGAAGGATAGACAGAAAGGAAAAAGAGGCGGGGTGGCGTTGCTGGTTAAAGATGAAATCAATGCAATTTTAAGGAAGGACATTAGCCTGGATGATGTGGAATCGGTATGGGTGGAGCTGCGGAATTCCAAAGCGCAGAAAACGCTAGTGGGTATTGTATATAGACCACCAAATAGGAGTAGTGAGGTCGGGGACAGCATCAAACAAGAAATAAGGGAGTGTGCAATAAAGATACAGCAGTAATAATGGGCGACTTTAACCTACACATTGATGGGCTAACCTAACTGGTAGCAATGTGGTGGAGGAGGATTTCCTGGAGTGTATTTGTCATCTATCTTACATTATTATATATAACTGTATCCTAACATGCTACACATGACTGTAATAAGATATGACCTGTAACCGCCAGCATACCTTACCACCAGGGGTGCACTTGCAAGAGACAGGTATACAAGGACAGGTCTCAGGCAAGTGCAGCATTCCAGAGCTGTGAAATAAAGGTGCAGGTCCAGAGTGACTTTGACTTCACTACATGCCTCATGTGAATCTGTACTGAGGGGACAGGACTTTACAGTGGCGACGAGTTACGGGATTACAGAATCCACAGAATGATGAACAACGGATCAGATGAAAAGTACAATGCGGGAGACAATTGGGAGGAATTTATAGAAAGGCTCCAGCAAAGCTTTGTAACCAAAGACTGGTTAGGCGACGATAAAGCAGACAAAAGAAGAGCCCATCTCTTGACTAGCTGTGGCTCGAAAACATACGCTTTAATGAAGGATCTGTTGACACCCGAGAAACCAGCAAGCAAGTCGTTTGAAGAATTGAGCACACTGGTAAGAGATCACCTGAAGCCAGCGAGCAGCCTACACATGGCCAGACACAGGTTCTACAACTACAGACGCTGTGTGGGCCAGAGCATACCCGACTTCGTGGCGGAACTTCGGAGGTTGGCTAGTTTATGTGAGTTCTCCGATGAACTGAGGAGAGAAATGCTGAGAGACTTTTTCATTGAAGGAATAGGCCACGCAGGCATATTCCAAAAGCTCATAGAGACCAAGAATCTGACCTTAGAGGCAGCAGCACTGGTTGCACAGACATTCTTGGTAGGGGAAGACGAAACGAGGTTGATTTACAATGCAGGTACGACAACTAACGAAATATTGGAACAAGAAGTTCACAGCACAAAACAAGCTGCTACCCACACACACAGACAAAAGCGGGAGAACAGACTCTCGACAGCAGGCAGAAGCCATCAAGGGCCACAGGAACGGCCGATCACACCTCATCAACCCACAATGCGAGCAATCAACTACAAACTGACTGAAGCTCAAGAGAGATCAGCCAGACGCAGCTCATTCTTTGGGAACTCTTTGAACAATGGAACAGGTCTGTGCTGGAGGTGTGGGGGTGGGTACTCATCAAGGGGATGTCGATTTCAGCAGGCTGTTTGCAGAA
This sequence comes from Pristiophorus japonicus, assembly GCF_044704955.1. Lineage (NCBI taxonomy): Eukaryota > Metazoa > Chordata > Chondrichthyes > Pristiophoridae > Pristiophorus > Pristiophorus japonicus. Next base: position 116,906,090 of record NC_091979.1, read on the forward strand.
ATTGTGAATATACAGGGCATTTGGCCCGCATATGCAAAAAAACGGCAGCTCGGCTGGTATACGAATCGGATGGGTTGGACAGCGGACCAGAAGATGGTGGGGACAGTACCCGGGACACCGATGTACAGCGGGTCAACACGATCAATGGCTGCTGCTCCTACGACAGGACGCCTCCTATAATGATGAGGGTCCTACTCAACGGGATATCTGTCAACATGGAGCTTTATACGGGAGCGAGTCAATCACTCTTGGGCGCTCAATAATTTGAACAACTATGGCCGCATAAAAGAGACAGACCAAAACCCACAAGGGTCGACACCAAACTCAGGACCTATACCAAAGAAATCATACCAGTCCTCGGCAGCGCCATGCTCTCTGTCACACACAAAGGGACAGTGAACTGACTTCCCCTGTGGATTGTCCCCGGAGACCCCCCAGCACTGCTGGGGAAAAGCTGGCTGGCAAAACTAAACTGGAAATGGGATGATGTCCATGCCATGTCATTAGAGGAACGGACCTCCTGCTCAACAGTTATAAAGCGATTTGAACATCTCTTTCAGCCAGGTGTGGACACTTTCAAAGGGGCCAAAGTCAAAATCTACATCACACAGGATGCTAGACTGGTCCATCACACGGCCAGAGCTGTACCCTATGTGATGAGGGAAAAGATTGAACACGAACTAGACAGGCTTCTGCGGGAAGGCATTATATCACCTGTGGAATTTAGCGACTGGGCAAGTCCCATCATCCCAGTCATGAAGCCTGATGGATCCGTACGAATCTGTGGGGACTACAAATCTACCATAAACAGAGTCTCCCAACAGGACCAGTACCCGCTGCACAGAGCGGAGGACTTATTTGCCACATTGGCTGGAGGTGAACTTTTTTCAAGATTAGACCTCGCATCTGCGTATATGACGCAAGAATTGACCGAGGAATCCAAGCTACTTACCACCATCAACACACATCGAGGCCTTTTCATGTACAATCGATGCCCATTCGGCATCAGGTCGGCAGCTGCCATATTCCAGCGCAACATGGAGAGTCTGCTCAAGTCCATCCCGGGGACAGTTGTATTTCAAGACGACATACTTATCACGGGCAGGGACACCGACTCCCATCTCCATAATTTGGAGGAAGTACTAAAGCGGTTGGATCGGGTAGGCCTACGAGTCAAGAAATCCAAGTGCCTGTTTCTCGCACCCAAGGTTGAATTTTTGGGCAGAAGGTTTGCCGCTGATGGAATCCGCCCAACAGAGTCCAAAACAGAAGCAATTCGCCTGGCACCCAGGCCCCGGAATGTCTCAGAACTGCGCGCCTTTCTCGGGCTACTCTATTACTTTGGGAACTTTATGCAGAACTTAAGCACACTGCTGGAGCCTCTCCACATGCTACTCAAGAAGGGGTGCGATTGGTTTTGGGGGGACGCCCAGGAACGCGCCTTCAATAAGGCACGCAACCTTCTGTGTTCCAACAATGTTTTGACTTTCTTTGACCCAGGTAAAAAGCTAGTTCTCACATGCGATGCATCAGCGTATGGGGTCGGGTGCGTTTGGCAACATGTCAATAGTGCGGGCAAATTACAACCCATAGCTTATGCCTCCAGGTCACTTTCGCGGGCAAAGTGCGGCTATGGAATGATGGAGAAGGAGCCGCTCGCCTGCGTGTACGGTGTCAAAAAGATGCACCAATACCTTTTCGGGGCCAAGTTTGCATTAGAAACCGACCATAAGCCCCTCACGTCCCTCCTATCCGGGAGGAAGGCAATAAGCGCCAACGCCTCGGCGCGATTTCAACGGTGGGCACTCATGCTGGCGTCCTATGACTATATCATAAGGCACAGACCAGGCACAGACAACTTGCTGACACACTCAGCAGGCTACCCCTGGCGACCATGGAAGGGTCTGACGAACAGGACTGTGAGATAGTCATGGCAATCAATGCCTTTGAGTCCACAGGTTCGCCCATGACAGCTCGCCAAATCAGAGCCTGGACGGCCAGCGACCCCACGTTATCCTTAGTAAAAAGATGTGTCCTAACCGGTGACTGGGCAGAGGCTCCCGATGCCTGCCCCAAGGAATTAAAACCCTTTCACAGGCGCATGCATGAGCTATCACTACAAGCAGACTGCCTGATGTGGGGCAGCCGAGTAGTCATGCCTCTGCGAGGCAGAGAGGCATTTGTCCGGGAGCTCAACCACGAGCACCTAGGGATCGTTGTCATGAAGGCCATAGCCAGATCCCACGTCTGGTGGCCTGGAATTGACGCGGACTTGGAGCTCTGTGTCCGAAGGTGCACCATTTGTGTCCAACTTAGCAATGCCCCCAGGAAGGCTCCACTGAGCCCCTGGCCCTGGCCTACCAAACCGTGGTCGCGGGTGCACGTAGACTATGCAGGCCCAGTCATGGGCAAAATGTTCCTCGTAGTTGTAGATGCATTTACAAAGTGGATCGAATGCACCATTTTAAACTCGAGCACAACCTCCACCACCGGTGGAGAGCCTCGCAACCATGTTATCAACGCACGGAATCCCTGACATATTGGTCAGTGACAATGGTCCGTGCTTCACCAGCGCAGAATTCCAAGAGCAAATCATTAAACCAGGCATGCTTAAAATCCAAGGTCCCATGCTGCAGGGTCGCCGGTTGTGACTGCTGCTGGCATACAGATCTCGTCCGCACTCACTGACTGGGATCCCCCCCCGCGAAACTGTTGATGAAAAGGACTTTAAAAACAAGGCTCTCATTAATCCTCCCAGACATGCACGAAATCGTTGGGGCAAAGCACCGTAAGCTGACTGAGTACCATGACAGAAATTCGACGGGGAGATGGAATGAGATAGGGGACAAAGTGTTTGTACTAAACTATGGCAGGGGTCCCAAATGGCTTGCAGGGACAGTAATGGGCAAGGAAGGAAACAGGCTGCTGGTAGTACAAATGGACAATGGCAAAACCTGCCGGAGGCATGTAGACCAAGTCAAAAGCAGATTTACCAACAACACTGCGGAACCAAAGGCAGACTGCCACATGGAACTCGCACCACACCTGGTGGACAGACAGAGGGAACAACCTGAGGAAAGGGCAATCCCAACATACAGCCCAGGCGATTCAACAACAATCACACCAATCGAAACAGTCAGCTCAGGCGAGATACTAGCAACCATACCCAAAGAAAAACAGACAGCAAGGCAAACAACTGAACCACAACTCAGACGCTCCATGTGAGAGCGTAGACCACCTGAGAGACTGAACCTATAAAGACAATAAGACCTTGGGGGAGGGTGATATCATGTATCTTACATTATTGTATATAACTGTATCCTAACATGTTCTACATGACTGTAATAAGATATGACCTGTCACCACCAGCATACCTTACCACCAGGGGTGCACTTGCAAGAGACACGTATATAAGGACAGGTCTCAGGCAAGTGCAGCATTCCAGAGCTGTGAAATAAAGGTGCAGGTCCAGAGTGACTTTGACTTCACTACATGCCTCATGTGAATCTGTACTGAGGAGACAGGACTTTACAGTATTAGGGATGGTTTTCTAGACCAATATGTCGAGGAACCAACCAGAGAGCTGGCCATCCTAGACTAGGTATTGTGTAATGAGAAGCAACTAATTAGCAATCTTGTTTTGCGAGGCCCCTTGGGGAAAAGTGATCATAATATGTTAGAATTCCTTATTAAGATGGAGAGTGACAAAGTTAATTCGGAAACTAAGGTCCCGAACTTAAGGAAAGGTAACTTTGACGGTATGAGGGGTGAATTGGCTAGAATAGACTGGAAAATGATACTAAAAGGGTTGTCGGTGGATAAGCAATGGCAAACATTTAAAGATCACATGGATGAACTTCAGCAAATGTATATCCCTGTCTGGAGTAAAAATAAAACTGGGAAGGTGGCACCACCATGGCTAACAAAGGAAATTAAGGATAGTGTTAAAGCCAAGGAAGAGGCATATAAATTGGCTAGAAAAAGCAACAAACCTGAGGACTGGGAGAAATTTAGAATTCAACAGAGGAGGACTAAGGGTTTAAATAAAAGGGGGAAAATAGAGTACGAGAGGAAGCTTACAGGGAACATAAAAACTGACTGCAAAAGCTTCTATAAATATGTGAAGAGAAGAAGATTAGTAAAGACAAACGTAGGTCCCTTGCAGTTGGAGTCAGGTGAAATTATAATGGGGAACAAAGAAATGGCAGACCAATTGAACCAATATTTTGGTTCTGTCTTAACGAAGGACAGAATAACCTTCCGAAGGTACTAGGGGACAGTGGGTCTAGTGAGAAGGAGGAACTGAAGGATATCCTTATTATGCGGGAAATTGTGTTAGGGAAATTGATGGGATTGAAGGCCGATAAATCCCCCGAGCCTGATAGTCTGCATCCCAGAGTGCTCAAGGAAGTGGCCCTAGAAATAGAGAATGCATTGGTGATCATTTTCCAAGAGTCTATCGACTCTGGATCAGTTCCCATGGACTGGAGGGTAGCTAATGTAACACCACTTTTTAAAAAAGGAGGGAGAGAGAAAACAGGTAATTATAGATTGGTTAGCTTGACATCAGTAGTGGGGAAAATGTTGGAATCGATCATGAAGGACGAAATAGCAACGCATTTGGAAAGTGGTGACAGGATTGGATCAAGTCAGCATGGATTTATGAAAGGCAAAATCATGCTTGACAAATCTTCTGGAATTTGTTGAGGATGTAACTAGTAGAGTGGACAAGGGAGAACCAATGGATGTGGCGTATTTGGACTTTCAGAATGCTTTTGACAAGGTCCCGCACAAGAGATTGTTGTGCAAAATCAAAGCACATGGTATTCGGGGTAATATACTGACGTGGATAGGGAACTGGTTGGCAGACAGGAAGCAGAGAGTCGGGATAAACGGGTCCTTTTCAGAATGGCAGGCAGTGACTAGTGGAGTGTCGCAGGGCTCAGTGCTGGGACCCCAGCTCTTTACAATATACATTAACGATTTGGATGAAAGAATAGAGTGTAATATCTCCAAGTTTGCAGATGGCACTAAACTGGGTGGCGGTGTGAGCTGTGAGGAGGACGCTAAGAGGCTGCAAGGTGACTTGGACAGGTTAGGTGAGTGGGCAAATGCATGGCAGATGCAGTATAATGTGGATAAATGTGAGGTCATCCATTTTGAGGGCAAAAACACGAAGGCAGAATATTATCTGAATGACGGCAAACTAGGAAAAGGGGAGGTGCAACGAGACCTGGGTGTCATGGTTCATCAGTCACTGAAAGTGGGCACGCAGGTACAGCAGGTGGTAAAGAAGGCAAATGGTATGTTGGCCTTCATAGCTAGGGGATTTGAATATAGAAGCATGGAGGTCTTACTGCAGTTGTACAGGGCCTTAGTGAGGCCTCACCTGGAATATTGTGCTCAGTTTTGGTCTCCTTGTCTGAGGAAAGACTTTCTTGCTATTGAGGGAGTGCAGCGAAGGTTCACCAGACTGATTCCAGGGATGGCTGGGCTGTCATATGTGGAAAGACTGGATCAACTGGGCCTTTATTCACTGGAGTTTAGAAAGACGAGAGGGGATCTCATAGAAACATATAAGATTCTGATGGGACTGAACAGGTTAGATGCGGGAAGATTGTTCCCGATGTTGGGAAAGTACAGAACCAGGGGACATATTCTTAGATAAAGGTAGGCCATTTAGGACTGAAATGCGGAAAAACTTCTTCACTCAGAGTTAACCTGTGGAATTTCCTGCCGCAGAGAGTTGTTGATGCCAGTTCACTGGATATATTCAAGAGGGAGTTAGATATGGCTCTTACGGTTAAGGGGATCAAGGAGTATGGAGAGAAAGCAGGAAAGGGGTACTGAAGGAATGGTCAGCCATGACCTTATTGAATGGCGGTGCAGACTCAAAGGGCTGAATGGCCTACTCCTGCACCTATTTTTCTATGTTTCTATGTTTCTCCCTTCTTACTGAAGAAGTTATCATAACAAAATAATAATTATACATAACTTGCATGGTTATACACAACAAAAGATCTGGACTTATTTTGCCATATTTGCAAATCAAACTTAACCACTGGTTTTTTGTTTCGAAGAGGATACCTTCGCTCTTGAACAAAACTTTCCAATCATGGTGTCAAATTTGACTTATTCTAGGCTGATCCTGAGGAGAGTTTTTCTTTAAGGGCAACCCTTGATCTACATTTTGATTGTCTGCAACTTCAGACTGTTTGTCTGCCTGTCTTGGACTCAGACATAAATTCTGACTTTCTCTTGGACTTGTTTCTAGTACATCTAATGTAGCATTTGCTACTGGTACTCTACTTGTAACAAGACTATCTGATTCATCAGAAATAATTGAATCATTCCAACTTTCAACTCCTTCCACACCTGTAGATAAAATATGATCAATGTGAACAAACCTAACCTTTCCACGATCAAACATTTTGACCACTACTTCATTACTCTTCCTGGTAACCACTTTAACCATTTATGGTGAAGGTTCTTCACTCTAACCTTCAGATTCAATTTCACACTTCTCTCTCTTACTCTACCTCTATCATGCCTCTCTTTCTGTCTTGATTGTTTCTCTTCTACTGCCTGTGCCGAATTGGCTTTAACAACCGCTAACCTGGTTTGTGGCTGTCATTTGAGAAACATCTCTGCTGGTGTTCTACCAATAGTTATATGAGGAGTATTACGCTAAGTAATCAAACAATTTGCTAGTTTGTGGTCCAACAACAATTGCCGTTTCCTTGGATTTGAATCCAACATTTGTTTGATGAGGGCACGTTTTACACTTTATACTGTGTGTTCTGCTGCACCATTTGAAGCAGGTTGGTATGGTGGAACTTTGGTATGTTTCACACCATTTCTGCTCATGAACTGTGCAAATTCTTCTGAACACAATTGTGGCCCATTATCAGACACAATTTCTTCTGGGAGGCCATATGAGGAAAACAATCTTCACACATTGTCTAGTGTTTTACTTGTTGTTATTTTCTGCATCGGAAACACATCTACCCACTTCGAATGACTATCAATCACAATGAATAATTGTTGTCCTTCTAGCTCAGCAAAATCTACATGTAACCTTTGCCATACCCTGGGAGGCCATTACCACAGCTGTAATGGTACTGATGGTGGTTTGTTGCTCACCGAGTGACATGCTGTACAGTGACTAACAATGTACTCTATATCTTTATCTAAACCTGGCCACCATAAGTAACTGCGTGCAAAACTCTTAGTCAAGTACATTCCCAGGTACTGGTCATGAAGATCTCCTAACAATTTGGACCTGAACTTGTTTGGGATAACCACTCTTGCACCCCACATGATACAATCTTTATCCACTGATAATCCATTCCTACAAATAAAGTATGGATGAATATCTTCCTCTGATACCTGATTTGGCAGCCATTTGCTATGTAATCATACACCTTTGACATAACTGGGTCATGTTTGGTTGCTCTGTCAATCTCTTCAGCTGTGACTGGCAGTTCATCAATATTTGAAAAATAGAACACTTCGTCCCTATTTGATGTAACTTGTGTTGTGCTGGCAACCTGGACATAGCATCAGCATTACCATCTGACTTAGGTACAACAACAATGCGTGTAGCCCAATTACTCAGATTTATCTTAGAAATAATGTTCTCAGTTTCTAGTCTTTTGAGATCTTGCTCAACTTTCTCCTTGAGTGTGTATGGTACAGGACGTGGCTTGCAGTAAACTGATCTAGCGTCCTTCTGCACTCTGACACTCATCTTGAAGTCTTGGATCGGACTGCCTGTTTCACGGAACACCTTCGGATATTGCTTGATGACATAATTTTTGATGCAAATTTTGTTTCCACATGAAAAATTTCATTCTTACCCAGCTTCAGTGATCCCAACCAATTTCTATCTAGCAAGGCAGACTTGTCTCCTGCCACTACTATGAGAGGCAAGCTCTGAAATTGATCCTTGTAATTCATCAGTATGGTGATATGTCCTCCAATAGGGATTTGCTCTCCTGAGTAGCCTCGGAACTCTATGATTTCTCCAGTCGAAAATCACGCAACTTGTCGAGATATAGCAATTCCTGTACTACGCTCACGGATGCAACAGTGTCAATTTCCATCCCCCTTGTAATAAAGGCGAACATTCCATTTGCCTTCCTGATTACTTGCCCTACATGCATACTAACTTGTGCTTCATGCACAAGGACCCCAGGTCCCACTGTACTGCAGCATTTTGTAATCTCTCTCAATTTAAATAATAGTTTGCTTTTTTATTTTTCCTGCCAATGTGGATAACCTCACACTTTCCCACATTATACTCCATCTGACAAATGTTTGCCCACTCACTAAGCCTGTCTATATCCCTTTGCTTCCCCCCACCCCCCCATCTTTGTATCATCAGCAAGCTTGGCTACATTATACTCGGTCCCTTCATCCAAGTCATTAATATAGATTGTAAATAGTTGAGTCCCCAACACTGATCCTTGTGGCACCCCACTAGTTACCATTTGCCAACCAGAAAATGACCCATTTATCCCGACTCTCTGTTTTCTGTTAGTTAGCCAATCCTCTATCCATGCTAATATATTACCCCCAACCCAATGAGCTCCAAAAGTCTCTCGGTTGTAATGAATCTCACCCAATTGCCCTGTTATTCCCATAGGCGTGGCCACCTGTACTCTGGCAATGTCAACCGTTCAGCAAAGTGTGCTTGAAATTTACCTTGGATTTTTAGCTGTTCTGCAAAACAAAGAACTTTTCGAAACTTCTCAAGCTAAATCAAAAGTCAAGTTAGGGGTTGTCAACAGCTTCCTTCTGATTGCTTCATTTTTCATCCCACAAACAAAATGGACATGCATTGCTCGGTCCTGAAAGTTTCTGAAATGACAGTGAATGGATACAATGTACTCACTGATACCTTCATCAATTCAATGATCTTGTTTTCCAAAACAACGTTACTATTTGTGGTGAAAAACATTTCTAGCTGCTCCACATACGCTCCAAAAGTCTCGCATACTTGAATTTTCTGCTGTTCTGCAAAACAAAGAACCTCTCAAAGTCTCTCTGTCGGTTGGCAGGAAAATCCATCAACAACATTTCAGCTAGGGAATCAAGAAATCCTATCCTCATCGCCAATGTGATATATTTTTACATTATCACCAACAAACACACTACACAAGATCAGTTCCCATGCACTGCAGCTTAGCTAATGTAATACCACTTTTTAAAAAAGGAGGGAGAGAGAAAACGGGTAATTATAGACCGGTTAGCTTGACATCAGTAGTGGGGAAAATGTTGGAATCGATCATGAAGGACGAAATAGCAGCGCATTTGGAAAGCGGTGACAGGATCGGATCAAGTCAGCATGGATTTATGAAAGGGAAATCATGCTTGACGAATCTTCTGGAATTTGTTGAGGATGTAACTAGCAGAGTGGACAAGGGAGAACCAGTGGATGTGGTGTATTTGGACTTTCAGAAGGCTTTTGACAAGGTCCTGCACAAGAGATTGTTGTGCAAAATCAAAGCACATGGTATTGGGGGTAATATACTGACGTGGATAGGGAACTGGTTGGCAGACAGGAAGCAGAGAGTCAGGATAAACGGGTCCTTTTCAGAATGGCAGGCAGTGACTAGTGGAGTGCCGCAGGGCTCAGTGCTGGGACCCCAGCTCTTTACAATATACATTAACGATTTGGATGAAAGAATAGAGTGTAATATCTCCAAGTTTGCAGATAACACTAAACTGGGTGGCGGTGTGAGCTGTGAGGAGGATGCTAAGAGGCTGCAGGGTGACTTGGACAGGTTAGTTGAGTGGGCAAATGCATGGCAGATGCAGTATCATGTGGATAAATGTGAGGTTATCCATTTTGGGGGCTAAAAGAAGGCAGAATATTATCTGAATGGCGGCAGACTAGGAAAAGGGGAGGTGCAACGAGACCTGGGTGTCATGGTTCATCAGTCACTGAAAGTGGGCATGCAGGTACAGCAGGCGGTAAAGAAGGCAAATGGTATGTTGGCCTTCATAGCTAGGGGATTTGAATATAGAAGCAGGGAGGTCTTACTGCAGTTGTACAGGGCCTTAGTGAGGCCTCACCTGGAATATTGTGTTCAGTTTTGGTCTCCTCGTCTGAGGAAGGACGTTCTTGCTATTGAGGGAGTGCAGCGAAGGTTCACCAGACTGATTCCAGGGATGACTGGGCTGTGATATGAGGAGAGACTGGATCAACTGGACCTTTATTCACTGGAGTTTAGAAGGATGAGAGGGGATCTCATAGAAACATATAAGATTCTGATGGGACTGGACAGGTTAGATGCGGGAAGAATGTTACCGATGTTGGGGAAGTCCAGAACCAGGGGACATAGTCTTAGGATAAGGGGTAGGCCATTTAGGACTGAGATGAGGAGAAACTTCTTCACAGAGTTGTTAACCTGTAGAATTCCCTGCCGCAGAGAGTTGTTGATGCCCGTTCACTGGATATATTCAAGAGGGAGTTAGATATGGCTCTTACGGTTAAGGGGATCAAGGGGTATGGAGAGAAAGCAGGAAAGGGGTACTGAAGGAATGGTTAGCCATGACCTTATTGAATGGCGATGCAGGCTCGAAGGGCTGAATGGCCTACTCCTGCACCTATTTTTCTATGTTTCTATGGATCTCAACACAGAAACCTTTCACATGACCCTTTTATTTACATCAGTAGTTAAGAACATAAGAAATAGGAGCAGGCCACACGGCCCTTCAAGCCTGCTCCACCATTTAATATGATCATGGCTGATCTGATCATGGACGCAGGTCCACTTCCCTGCCCATTCCCCATAACCCCTGAGGCAGCGAATTCCAAAGATTTACAACCCTCTGAGAGAAGAAATTTCTCATCATCTCAGTTTTAAATAGGCGGCCACTTATTCTAAGATTATGCCCCTAGTTCTGGTCTCCCCTATCAGTGGAAACATCCTCTCTGCATCCATCTTGTCAAGCCCCCTCATACTCTTATACGTTTCGATAAGATCACCTCTCATTCTTCTGAATTCCAATGAGTAGAGGCCCAACCTCCTCAACCTTTCCTCATAGGTCAACCCTCTCATCCCTGGAGTCAACCTAGTGAACCTTCTCTGAACTGCCTCCAAAGCAAGTATGTCCTTTCTTAAATATGGAACTGTATGCAGTATTCCAGGTGTAGCCTCATCAATACCCTATAGCAAGACAACCCTGCTTTTATACTCCATCCCCTTTGCAATAAAGGCCAATATTCCATTGACCTTCCTGATCACTTGTTGTACCTGCATACTAACATTTTGTGTTTCATGCACAAGTACCCCCAGGTCCTGCTGTACTGCAGCACTTTGCAATTTTTATCCATTTAAATAATAACTTGCTCTTTGATTGTTTTTCTGCCAAGATGCATGACCTCACACTTTCCAACATTATACTCCATCTGTCAAATTTTTGCCCACTCACTTAACCTGTCTATGTCCTTTTGCAGATTTTTTGTGTCCTCCTCACACATTGCTTTTCCTCCCATCTTTGTATTATCAGCAATCTTGGCTACTTACACTTGGTCCCACCATCCAAGTCATTAATATAGATTGTAAATAGTTGGGGTCCCAGCATTGATTCCTGCGGCATCCCACTAGTTACTGATTGCCAACCCGAGGATGAACCATTTATCCCGACTCGCTGTTTTCTGCTAGTTAGCCAATCCTCTATTCATGCTAATATATTACCCCCAACCCCTACATTAGTGGTCCACTAGGTGAAGCAGTATTCCACTAGGGGGAGCTCTATTACAGGCGTTGAGGAGAACTTTTTTCACCCACAGAGTGGTGGGTGTCTGGAATTCACTGCCAGAAAAGGTGATAGAGGCAGAAACCCTCATTGCATTTAAAAAGTATTTGGATATGCACTTGACATGCCGCAACCTACAAGGCTACGGACCAAGAGTTGGCAAGTGGGATTAGGCTAGATAGCTCTTTTTTGGCCAGCACAGACACAGGGTTGAATGGACTCCTTCTATGCCATAAATTTCTATGAACAAAGCCATCCAGTGGTGGAAGAGCTACAGCTACAGCATAATAGAGAAATTCAATTTTTAAGAAATGTGTTTGTGGAATATGGGTGATGCTGACAAGACCATATTTATTTCCCATCCTTATTTGCCTGAGAAGGTGGTGGTATTCCTTATCCTTGAACTGCTATAGTCCTTGTACCAATGGTGATGTTCCCACAATGGTGTTGGGTAAGGAATTTCAGGTATTGACTCAGCAACGATGAAAGAACAATTCTCAAGTGAGGATGGTGTGTGACTTGGAGACAATCTTGGAGGTGATCGTGTTCCCATTATATTACCGCTCATCTTTCTTGGTGCTAGAGGACATAGGGAGGGAGATGCTGTCAAAGTAACTTTAGTGAGTTGCTGCAGTGCTTCCTGTAGATTGTACATACTGTAGGCACAGTGCACTATGGTGAATATTGACTCAATATACTAATCAAGTGAGCTGCTCTGTTCTGGATGGCGCTGAGCTTCTTGAGTATTGTTGCAGGTTAGTGGTGAGCATTTGATCACACTCCTGATGGTGGAGATGGGCTTTGAAGGGTAAGGAGGTGAGAGTTGCCACAGAGTACCCAGTCACTGCCTTACTCTTGTAGCCAGTGTTGAATCGGCTGGTCTGGTGAAGCTTATGGTCACTGGTGAAACCTCCCCCCCACCACTGGATGCTGATGGTGGGGAACTTGGCAATGGTGGTGCTGTTAAAGGTCATGGGGAGATAGCTATGCTTGAGATGGTCATTGCCTGGCATTTATATGGTGCAAGTGTTGCCATTAAAAGATGCCGGCATAGGTATATTCCATCATAACATGTTAACATCCAATTTTCCCATTATAAGTGTTGACATAAAAAGATTGATAGCAAAATTGTGACAATAGAAAATAAGGGTAAATAGGTACAGGAATTGCGTGTCATACACAAGGCTTTTAATATGTTACTAATAGATCTCCCAAGATGTTGTTCACAATGAGTCAGAGGGTTTGCTGTTTTATATAAATAGGAGTATTTATGCCATCTAGAGGATCGAATCAGGGCCACTAATTTATAGTGGCTGAATAAGTCAAATTCTATTTCTATTAAACGATAATCTAGAAATATTACTGGTGCTTTGGGCATTGAATTCCTAACTCTATCTATTATTCTAATGTAAATGGATGTCCTTTATTTTATAGATATTCCTTTACCTATGCATTTAATTTTTATCCCTTTCACAACAAGTTGGTATGGAGCTGGATGCTAATATCTGTACCTGGAATTAACTTGGGGGTTCTCATAATCTCCTGTTGTAACTCTAGCAGAAGATCATCAAAGCCCTCAAATGGCTAAAAACAAGGGGACAAAATTGCCCTGTGCCCTGCTTCAAGGTGGTAACCTTCTGGGCCCGGGACATTTATTGCCTGGCCTGGATATTCCGCCCCCGGTGCGGAATTCTGCCCTTCTGCCCCTCAACAGACATCCTCGACCGGCCAACAGCCCGGCACATGGATGGCGGCCCGGTCAAGGCAAGGGCCGCCATTTTTGGGCTGACAGAGGAATCGGCCAACAGAAAACAATGCGGCCTGCGGCGCAAACGGCCTCCCCTTTAAGTGGTGTCACAGCGGCAGTTGTCCGCGGCAGTGACATCGGCCGACGCCATCCTCGCCGCCCGCAGGGCAATTTTCTGCATGGGGCACAAAGGGGTCGGTGTGGAGCGTGTGCACACAGTGATGATGTCATCGCCAGCCCAGGGTGTAAATCGCGTGACACGCCGCTATAGGCACAGTGCCCCCCAAACCTCCGGGGCAGTTTCCCCAGAGGTGCTATCAATCCGTTCCCCGGGGCAATAACCTCGTTGCATCCCATTACTGCCCCCCGAGGCGCTCATGGGGCTATTAAAAAGTGCAATTTCACCCTTCCAAGTGTTTACCCCACAAATCTAGGATTTTTTCTGAAGTTAGAATGGAAGATTGGAAGAAGCCTGTGGAAATTCTCTCCGTGATATTTAGCAGTACTGGATAGTGGGAATAGGATTGAGCTCATTTAAGTGTAATCCTGTGCTTTGGTGGCAAGGGGTTGGTCCTTGGGGTTTGATAGAACTTGGGTGGGGGTCCTGGAGGTTGACAGCTCTGTTGTGTGGCTCCTTGGAATTGGCTGCTTTTGGACGGGGCGGGGGGAGGGGGGGCGGTCCTTAGGTATGGCATCACTGTGGAGGGTTTTGGCAAAACTGGAAACCAGACTTGCGGTTTAGCCCAACTGAGGATGGAATGTGAGGCTCATGTTCTTAGGGAAACTAACGATTGTTCATCAATGGAGCCATGCCAATGTCTCCCACATCCTATGATAGATTTAAAAAGAGTGGGTCGGTGGTTCGCTAGGGTCTGAAAATGAAAGGGATAGGTAGGTTTATTAGATGTAGGAATTATTTTCCTTAAAGTAATGAGATTGTTAAATGTTCCGATAATACAGGGTTTTTTCTGTTAAGAACATCAGAAATTGGAACATAGGACAAAGAGTTTGCAAACGGATATAGATAGACTAAGTGAATGGGCAGTAAGGTGGCAGATGGAGTCTAATGCAGGGAGATGAGAAGTTATTCACTTTGATAGGAAGAATAGAAAAACAGAACATTTTTTTAAATGATGAGAAACATTTAAATGTTGGTATTCAGAGAGATTTGGGTGTATCCTCATGCAAGAAACACAGAAAGCTAGCATGCAGGTACAGCAAACAATAAGGAAAGCAATTGGTAGGTTGGCCTTTATTGCAAAAGGAAGTCTTGTTACAATTGCACACGGCCTTGGTGAGACCAGACCTGGAGTACTATGCACAGTTTTGGTCTCCTTATCTAAGGAAGGATATACTTGCCTTGGAGGTGGAGCAACAAAAGTTCACTAGATTGATTCCTGGGAGGAGAGGGCTGTCCTACGATGAGAGATTTATTAGAATGGGTCCTTGGCCCTCTCCTATTTCTCATCAATATGGTGCCCCTTGGTGACATCATCTGAAAACACAGCATCAGTTTCCACATGTACGCTGACGAGTCCCAGCTCTACCTCACCACCACTTCTCCTGACCCCTCCACTGTCTCTAAATTGTCAGACTGCTTGTTTAACATCCAGTACTGGCTCAGCCTCAAAGTGACCCACGCTTACTTTCATTAACATCTTCCTAAATCTCTTATAATCTGTTTTTATTTTTGTTGCTAGTTTATTCTCATTCTATTTTCTCCCTTTTTATCACTTTCTTGGTCACCCTTTGCTGATTTTTAAAAGCCTCCCAAACCTCAGGCTTACTACTCTTTTTGACAACATTTTATGCCTCTTCTTTTAACCTAATATTACCCTTAACTTCTCTCGTTAGCCATGGTTGTACCACTTTTCCAGTGGATTTTTATTCCTCAAGGGAATATATATTCATTCATAATTATGAATTATTTATTTAAATGTTTGCCATTGCTTATTTACCGTCATATCTTTTAATCTAATTTCCCAATCTACCTCAGCCAACTTGCCCTTCGGACCTCTGTAATTGGCTTTGCTTAAATTTAAGACCCTAGGGCTCAATTTTGCCCAAAGCCGTTTTTTGGTGTATTGCCAGAGTTATGCCCATTTTTCTAGGTTACAAGTGCTCCAAAAATAAATGTGCTCTCACCGGCGTCGGGAGGGACAAAACGTCTCGGACTTCATGGCGGAACTGCGGCGCTTGGCCAGTCTCTATAAGTTCTCCGATGCCTGCAGGGGGGAGATGTTAAGGGACTTTTTCATCGAGGGCATTAATCAAGTCGGCATTTTCAAGAAGCTCATAAAGACTAAGGACTTGACTTTAGAAGGGGCGGCATTGATAGCTCAAACCTTTATGGCAGGCGAAGAGGAGACCAAGCTAATTTACGTGCGCAGCCCTGGTCCAAACGTGGTGATGGACCAGGGAGTTAACATGGTGAACGCGGCTCGGGACCCCGCAGGCAGGTAAGGGTATTTCGAAACTGCCCAGGCAGCAACAGGCTCTAGGGTGGGCCCACAACAAGGACAATGGAAAGGAGATCGGCAATTCACGCCATCTCGAGGAACAATGCATCCCGCGATGGGACCATTAACACCCACCATCAGAGTGCTTAGAAACAGCCAAATGGGCAATCAGAGAAGAATGCCTGGTAATAGTCCTTTTGTTAACAGCAATCTCAATCTCAGCTCATGCTGGCGGTGCGGGGGTAGACACACTGCGAAAAGCTGCAGGTTCCAGCAATATACCTGTAGGATTTGTAATGTCAGTGGACACTTGGTCAGGATGTGCAAAAAGGCAGTAGCGAGGCTAATCTGCGAGACAGAGGAACCAGACGAAGTGTCTGCAATGCAGGATGAGGCCTGGGGTAAAGCCATAGATGCTGAAGTTCAGCGAGTTCATGTGGATGACGTCCACAGCTCATACACTAAAACGCCACCCATGATGATGAAAGTCTTATTGAATGGCATCCCGGTGCACATGGAGCTGGATACGGGAACTAGCCAGTCACTCATGAGCGCTCAACAATTTGAGAGACTATGGCCACACAGAGCTAGCAGGCCAAAACTGGAACGCATTGAGATGCAGCTACGGACGTACACCAAAGAGATCATCCCAGTGCTGGGCAGTGCAAAATTGGTGGTAACACATAATGGATTACAGAACCGGCTGCCACTCTGGATCGTTCCGGGAAATGGCCCCGCACTTTTGGGGAGGAGTTGGCTAGCTGAGATGAATTGGAAATGGGGGGATGTGCGCACCATTTCATCCGTGGAGCGAAGTTCATGCTCACAGGTCCTGCAAAAATTCGGGTCACTGTTTCAACCTGGTGTCGGAACGTTCAAGGGCACTAAAGTAGTGATACGCATCACTCTGGATGCCAGACCAGTGCACCACAAAGCCAGAGCGGTGCCATATGTGATGTGTGAGAAAATTGAAAGTGAATTGGACAGGTTGCTCAGAGAGGGCATAATTTCGGCCGTTGAATTCAGCGACTGGGCTGATCCCATCATTCCCGTCCTCAAAGCAGATGGCTCGGTTAGGATTTGTGGTGACTACAAAGCCACCATCAACCGACTATCGCTGCAAGACCAATACCCGCTCCCGAGAGCGGAGGACCTTTTTGCCACGCTGGCAGGTGGCAAGCTGTTCACGAAGTTGGACCTCACTTCGGCCTACATGACTCAGGAACTGGCTGAAGAATCCAAGCTTCTGACCACCATCACGACGTACAAGGGATTATTTGTCTACAACAGATGTCCGTTAGGCATTCGTTCGGCAGCAGCCATCTTTCAGAGAAACATGGAAAGCTTGCTCAAATCCATTCCTGAAATGATCGTATTCCAAGACGACATCCTTATAACGGGTCGAAACACCGAAGAACACCTCCACAACCTGGAGGAAGTGCTACGCTGATTGGATCGGGTAGGCTTGCGGCTGAAAAAGGCCAAGAGTGTGTTTTTGGCCCCAGAGGTCGAACTTTTGGGCAGGAGAGTTGCCGCAGACGGGATTCAGCCCACTGAATCAAAAACGGAGGCGATCCGCCGGGCGCCCAGGCCCGGCAACACGTCGGAGTTGCGATCATTCCTAGGACTTTTGAACTATTTTGGGAACTTTCTGCCGAACCTAAGCACATTGTTGGAGCGGTTACACATGCTCCTGCGTAAAGGTTGTAAATGGTTTTGGGGGGACTGTCAAGAACGGGCTTTCAATAAGGCAAGGAACCTGCTGTGTTCCAACAAACTGTTGACTTTGTATGACCCCTGTAAAAAACTGGTCTTAACATGCGATGCTACGGGGTTGGGTGTGTGTTACAGCAGGGTAACGATGATGGCCGACTCCAACCGGTGGCTTATGCCTCCAGGTCGCTCTCCCAGGCAGAGCGTAGATATGGCATGGTTGAGAAGGAGGCATTCGCGTGTGTGTACGGTGTGAAAAAGATGCACCAGTACCTTTTTGGTAGACAGTTCGAGCTAAAGACGGACCACAAGCCGTTACCATCCTTGTTGTCCGACAGTAAGGCTGTCAACGCCAATGCGTCAGCTCGCATACAGCGCTGGGCCCTCACGCTGGCTGCGTATGACTACACCATACGGCACCGGCCAGGCACCGAAAATTGCGCTGACGCGCTCAGCAGGCTTCCACTGGCCACCACCGAGGGTGCGTTGGAGCAGAGCGCTGAGATGGTCATGGCCGTTGAGGCTTTTGATACTGCGGGCTCCCCCATCACAGCCCGCCAGATCAAACTCTGGACCAACAGGGACCCCCTCCTATCCATGATAAAAAAATGTGTCCTGACTGGGGATTGGGTGCCCGCACACAGGGCGTGCCCCGAGGAAGTCAGACCGTTTCAGAAACAGATGGATGAGTTCTCCATCCAAGCCGACTGCCTGCTATGGGGCAGCAGGGTAGTCATGCCCCAGAAAGGAAGGGAAGCGTTCATCAGGGAACTCCACAGCGAGCACCCTGGCATCGTGTTAATGAAGGCCATTGCCCGGTCACATGTATGGTGGCCGGGGATTGACTCAGACCTGGAACACTGGGTTCACAGGTGCACGACGTGTGCCCAGCTGGGCAATGTTCCCAGGGAGGCCCCACTCAGCCCGTGGCCCTGGCCCACCAGACAATGGTCACGTATTCACGTAGACTATGCGGGCCCGTCCATGGGAAAAATGTTCCTGATCGTTGTCGATGCATACTCAAAATGGATCGAGTGCATCATATTGAACTCGTGCACGACATCCATCACCGTGGAGAGTCTGTGTACGGTTTTCGCGACCCATGGCTTGCCGGACATCCTGGTCAGCGACAATGGCCTGTGTTTCACCAGCCATGAATTCCAGGAGTTTATGTTGGCCAATGTTATCAAGCACGTCCGGACAGCGCCGTTCAAGCCGGCTTCCAATGGCCAGGCGGAACTGGTGGTCCAAGTCGTAAAACAGGGCATGCTACGCATCCAAGGACCCTCCCTTCACTACCGCCTATCGCGCCTCCTGCTAGCCTACAGGTCCCGCCCGCACTCGCTCACAGGAGTCCTGCCAGCGGAACTCCTCATGAAACGCACGCTCAAGACGCGGCTGTTCCTCATTCACCCAACCCTGGCAGACATTGTTGAGGGCAAGCGCCAGTCCCAAACGGAGCTCCATGAACGAAACTCAAAGAGGAGGTGGATAGAAATAGATGACCCAGTATTTGTTCTTAACCATCCTTTGGGACCCAAGTGGCTTGAGGGCACCGTAATTGGCAAAGAAGAAAATAGAGTCATGGTGGTCCGACTAAATAATGGGCAGATATGCCGCAAACACTTGGACCAAGTAAAGAAAAGGTTCAGTAAAGACACGGAGGAACCTGAAGAAGAGCATGAGATGGCACCCACACCACTGCCAGTGGACGAGCAACAAAGACAGCCCTCAGCATGCACAGTCCCTGTGGCCAGCCCGGACAGGCCGGAATCACCTCTGAAACAAAAAGACTTAAGGGGGGAGGTGATGACATATATTTAACCATCTTGCAATGACTATAAGTATGTAACTGTAACTCATATACACTGTACCTGTACCCTAGAAATGCACACCCTGACCACAGAGGGTGAACTTGCGAGAGACACTCTTCACCTGGGTTTCCAGGTATAAAAGGGAAGGTCCCACCCAGGGTCTGACTCCTTGGTCCTGGGAATAGAGTGAAGGTCACAGAGTGACCGTGTCTAATATATACATGCCTCGTGTGAATTTGTAGTAAGGTGCAGGGACACTACAGTGGGCATTGCTGCTAAGACCAGAACTTACTGCTCATCCCTAATTGCCCTTGAGAAGGTGGTGGTGAGCCGCCTTCCTGAACTGCTGTAGTCCTTGTGGTGAAGATACTCCCAAGTGCTGTTAGAGATGGATTTCCAGGATGCTCTGTGACTTGGAGGGGAACTTGCAAGTGATGGTGCTCGCGTGCGCCTGCTGCCCTTATCCTTCTAGGTGGCCATGACCCGCCACTCCTCGACTCTGCCACACCTGGGCCACGACCCCATTGCCCCGAACACTCGCCTTTCCTTGGCCCGAACTCTCACCTCTCCTGGGCCCCGATCACGCCGCTCCTGGGCGATCTTTCGCCACTCCTCTGCTGCTCACCGCCTCCTACACCTGGGTCCCGACCCCGTCAATGGTCCCACCCATGCTCCAATCGGGGACCTGGATTCTGGTGATATCAATCCAGTCGCCTTCTTTGATGCTGTCGCACTCCTGGAACGGCTTGCACTGCTCCCTGTAACAGATGTTCCAACTCTTTTTATAGCTCCGACCTGCGGGTGGTGTTTTCTCCTAGGTCGGGGGGGGGGGTGCCGCCGCAGGCTTGTGGCCCAGGAGTGGCGGAGTCAAGGAGTGGTGGGATCATGGCCCAGGAGCGACGGGGTCGTGACCCAGGAGCGGCGGGGTCGTGACCCAGGAGCAGTGGAGTCGTGGAGTGACAGGGTCATGGCCCAGGAGCGGCGGAGCCGAGGAGCAGCAAGGTCAGAGTCGAGGAGCGGTGGGGTTGTGGCCCAGGAGCGGCAGGGTCGTGGCCCAGGAGCAGCGGGGTCGTGACCCAGGAGCGGTAGGGCCATGACATAGGAGCGGTGGAGTCGTGGAGTGACAGGGTCATGGCCCAGGAGTGGCGGAGCCGATGTGTGGCGGGGTCGTGGCCCAGGAGCGGCGGGGTCGTGGCCCAGGAGTGGCAGGGTCGTGGCCCAGGAGCGGCGGAGTCGAGGAGCAGCAAGGTCAGAGTCGAGGAGCGGCGGGGTCGTGGCCCAGGAGCGGCGGGGTCGTGGCCCAGGAGCGGCGGGGTCGTGACCCAGGAGCGGTGGGGTCGTGACCCAGGAGCGGTGGAGTCGTGGAGTGACAGGGTCATGGCCCAGGAGCGGCGGAGCCGATGTGTGGCGGGGTCGTGGCCCAGGAGCGGCGGGGTCATGGCCCAGGAGCGGTGGAGTCGTGGAGTGACAGGGTCATGGCCCAGGAGCGGCGGGGTCGTGACCCAGGAGCGGTGGAGTCGTGGAGTGATAGGGTCATGGCCCAGGAGCGGCGGAGCCGAGGAGCAGCAAGGTCAGTGTCGAGGAGCGGTGGGGTTGTGGCCCAGGAGCGGCGGGGTCGTGACCCAGGAGCGGTAGGGCCGTGACACAGGAGCGGTAGGGCCGTGACACAGGAGCGGTGGAGTCGTGGAGTGACGGGGTCATGGCCCAGGAGCGGCGGAGCCGATGTGTGGCGGGGTCATGGCCCAGGAGCGGCGGGGTCGTGGCCCAGGAGCGGCGGAGTCGAGGAGCAGCAAGGTCAGAGTCGAGGAGCGATGGGGTCGTGGCCCAGGAGCGGTGGAGTCGTGGCCCAGGAGCGGCAGGGTCGTGACCCAGGAGCAGCGGAGTCGAGGAGCAGCAAGGTCAGAGTCGCGGAGCGGTGGGGTTGTGGCCCAGTAGCGGCAGGGTCGTGGCCCAGGAGCGGCGGAGTCGAGGAGTGACAAGATCAGAGTCGAAGAGCCCAGCAGCGAGGTAGAGGCCCAGGAGCAGCGCAGCGTATAACAACAGCAAGCAGGGTCGGGGCCCAGGGAAGGTGCAGCATGGGCCAGCCCACACTGTTATCTATGGACAGTAGGGGTATGTGTGCGCACTAGGTCCATGCAGCAGAGCTTGGTCTCCAGTCGTCTTGGTTAACGCTTGCCACTGGACCAAGACCGTGCTCTGTCAAGCCCGTGTGGTGGCTGGTGTGCAATGGCCACTCCACGTTAAAAGAATTCACACACAGGCATCTTCCACCCTTCAGGATGTAGTTCAGAAAACACCAGTGAATTTATCTTATTTTGGTGTGGAAGCGGGTCATCCTCAACACGAGGGACTGCCTAATACTAATATCATGCCTTCTAGGTGGTAGAGGTTGTGGGTTTGGAAGGTGCTGCTGAAGAAGCTGTGGCGAGTTGCTGCAGTGAATCTTATAGATGGTACACACTGCAGCCACAGTGCGCTGGTGGTGGAGGGAGTGAATGTTGAAGGTGGTGGCTGGGATTCCTATCAAGTAGGCTGCTTTGTCCTGGATGGTATCAAGCTTCTTGAGTGTTGTTGGAGCTGCACTCATCTAGGCAAATGGAGTGTATTTCATCACATTCATGACTTGTGCATTGTAGATGGTGGAAAGGCTTTGGGGAGTCAGGAGATGAGACACTCGCTGCAGAATACTCCGTCTCTGACCCGTTTTTGTTGCCACAGCATTTATGTGGCTGGTTGAGTTAGGTTTCTGGTCAATGGTGATCGCCAGGATGTTGATGCTGGGGGATTCGGCGATGGTAATGCCGTTGAATATCAAGGGGATGTGGTTAGACTCTCGCTTGTTGGAGATGGTGGTGCATATGTTACTTGTCACCTATCAGTTGAAGCTTGAATGTCGTCCAGGTCATGCTGCATGCGGGCATGGACTGCTTCATTATCTGAGGAGTTGCGAGTGGAACTGAACACTGCAATCATCAGTGAACATCCCCACTTCTGACCTTATGATGGAGGAAAGGTCATTGATGAGAGCAGCTGAAGATGATTGGGCCTAGGACACTACCCTGAGGAACTCCTGCAGCGATATTCTGGGACTGGGATGATTGGCCTCCAACCACCACAACCATCTTCCTTTGTGCTAGGTATGACTCCAGAGAGTAGAGAGTTTTCCTCCTGATTCCCATTGATTTCAGTTTTACTAGGGCTCCTTGATGCCACACTCGGTCAAATGCTGCCTTGAAGTCAAGGGCAGTCACTCTCATCTCACCTCTGGAAGCTCTTTTGTCCATGTTTGGATCAAGGCTGTAATGAGATCTGGAGCCAATTGATCCTGGCAGAACCCAAACTGAGCATCGATGAGCAGGTTATTGGCGATTAAGTGCCACTTGATAGCATTGTCGACAACACTTTCCATCACTTTGCTGATGATTGAGAGTAGACCGATGGGGCGGTAATTGGCCTGATTTGATTTGTCCTGCTTTTTGTGGACAGAACGTATGTGAGCAATTTTCCACATTGTTGGGTAGATGTCAGTGTTGTAGCAGCACTAGAACAGCTTGGCTAGAGGCATGGCTAGATCTGGAACACAAGTCTTCAGTATGACAGCCGCGATGTTGTCGGGGTCCATTGCCTTTGTTGTATTCAGTACGCTCAGCTGTTTCTTGAAATCACGTGGAGTAAATCGAAATGGCTGAAGACTGACTTCTGTGATGGTGGGGACCTCAGGAGGAGGCTGATATGGATCATCCAGTCAGCACTTCCGACTGAAGATTGTTTCAAACCCTTGAGCTTTGCACTTGCGTGCAGGGCTCCGCCATCATTGAGGATGGGGATATTCATGGAGCCTCCTCCTCCCGTTAGTTGTTTAATTGTCCATCACCATTCACGACTGGATGTGGCAGGACTGCAGAGCTTTGATTGTGGGATCGCTTAGCTCTGTTTATAGCATACTGCTTCCACTGTTTAGTATGCATGTAGTCCTGTGTTGCAGCTTCCCCAGGTTTATACCTAATTTTTATATTTGTCTGTTGCTGCTCCTGGCAGGCTCTTCTGCACTTCTCATTGAACCATGATTGGTTCCCTGGCTTGATGGTAATGGTAGTGTGAGGGATATGCCGGGCCATGAGGTTACAAATTGTGGTGGAGTACAATTTTGCTGCTGCTGATGGCCCTCAGCGCCTCATGGATGCCCAGTTTTGAGCTGCTAGATCTGTTCTGAATCTATCCCATTTAGCATGGTGGTAGTGTCTCACAACATGATGGAGGGTGTCCTCAGTGTGAAGACGGGACTTCTGCACAAGGATTGTGTGGTGATCACTGCTACCAATGCTGTGATGAACAAATGCATCTGTGATATGTAGACTGATGAGGACAAAGTCAAATATGTTTTTCCCTCGTGCTGGTTCTCTCACCATCTGCTGCAGGCCCAGTCTGACAGCTATGTCCTTCAGGATTTGGCCTGCTTAGTCAGTAGTCAGGCTACTGAGCCATTCTTTGTGATGGACATTGAAGCTCAAAAGTACATTCTGTGCTCTTGCTCCCCTCAGTGCTTCTTCCAAGTGGTGTTCACCATGGAGAACAACTGATTCATCAGCTGAGGGAGGGCGGTAGGTGGTAATCAATAGGAGGTTTCCTTGCCCATGTTTGACCTGAAGACATGAGACTTCTTGGAGTCAATGTTGAGGACGCCCAAGGCCACTCCCTCCCACCTGTATACCACTGTGCCGCCACCTTGGGTGGGTCTGTCCTGCTGGTAGGTCAGTACATACCTAGGGATGGTGATGGAGGAGTCTAGGATATTGGCTGAAAGGTGTGATTCTGTGAGTATGACTGTGTCAGGCTGTTGCTTGACTATTCTGTGGGACAACTCTCCCAATATTGGCACAATTCCCCAGATGTTAGTGAGGAGGACTTTCAGGGTCGACTGGGCTGGGTGTGCTGTTGTCGTGTCCAAAGCCAGTGCCGAGGTCAATGCCGGGTGGACTGTCCGGATTTATTCTTATTATTGTTTCTTGTAGCGGTTTGTTACAACTGAGTGGCTTGAAGAGGGCAGTTAAGAGTCAACCACATTGTTGTGGGTCTGGAATCACATATAGGTCAGACCAGGTAAGGACAGCAGATTTCCTTCCCTAAATGACTTTAATGAACCAGATGGGTTTATACAACAATCAGTAGTTTTATGGTCACCGTTACTTACACTAGCTTTTTAATTAACTGAATTTAAACTGCCCAGCTGCTGTGGTGGAACTTGAACTTGTGTCTCTGGATTATTAGTTCATGCCTCTAGATTACTTGTCCCGTGAATTAGCCACTATGCTATCGTTTCTTAGCTCCACCCGTACTGATTTCACATCCTGATTTTCTGCGCTGAGGTCCTCTCTCACTACTGCCCTTATCTCATCCTTTATTATCTGAGCTACCCCACCTCCTTTTCCATTTTGATGATCTTTTCTAAAAGTCAAATAAATACCCTTGAATATTTAGTTCTCAGCTTTTGTCACCCTGCAACGATGGCTGGAATTTTCCGGGGTAGTAGCGGGCACGATTGGTAGTGGATCGGCTGGAAAAGTTTTTATTTTTGACAGTGGGTCGGGAACCCGCTGTCATCTCTCCCCCACACTCCTTTTTCCCAGGCGCATCTGTCTTCGCAGAGCCAACCCGACCGGTAGCGGCGGGCGACCAAATTGAAATCATTAACAGGTAGTTTACAGGCACTTAAGAGCCTTTCTCCCCCTACATTTTAAAATTCCCTGCCTAGCAATGGGATTCATGCAGCTCGGGAACCACGTCTGTCAACCTGAGGCAGGGGTTACGTGGCCGTTGCCCCAGCTGATTACTTGACAACATCAAATGTACAGTAAAATCTCTCACCTGACAGATGATCACTTTCCTTAGGTAGAAGTTTTTGCTCAGTCCATTCACAGCACAGATTCTGCAGGCTGTAAATCTTTCCAGCAAAGTCTCTATTTTGTATGTAAACCTGTAAATACCATGTCTAACCACCAGAGGGCTTATCCCCTGGAGTCCCAAGGGATCCCACAATCCCTTGGGAGCACCTGTATATAAGGAGGCCTCACAGGCTGGAGAGGCACTCTGAGATCTGTAATAAAGAACTACAGTCACACCTTACTTTGAGCTTGCAGTCTCTGGTCTGACTCTTTATTCAAGATATAACACCTGGCGGCGAGATACAAATGATGAACCCCACCGCAACAATGCAGAGAACTGTGGGCATCCTGGAGAAATTTTCAGAGGGAGATGATTGGGAAAACTTCGTGGAGCGACTCGACCAATACTTTGTGGCCAACGAGCTGGAAGGAGAAGTGAACGCTGCCAAACGAAGGGCGATCCTCCTCACTGTTTGCGGGGCATCAATGTATGGCCTCATGAAAAATCTGCTCGCTCCAGCGAAACCCACAGACATGTCATACGATGATTTGTGCACACTGGTCCGGGAGCATCTAAACCCGAAGGAAAGCGTTCTGATGGCGAGGTATCGGTTCTACATGTACAAGAGGTCTGAAGTCCAGGAAGTGGCGAGCTAAGGCGCCTTGCAGGATATTGCGAATTTGAAGGACACTTGGAGCACATGCTCAGGGACTTCTTTGTACTCGACATTGGCCATGAAGTGATACTTCGCAAACTTTTGACCGTAGAGACCCCAACCTTGAGTAAAGCCATAGCGATAGCCCAGGCGTTTATCGCCACCAGTGACAACACCAAACAAATTTCTCAGCACACTAGTGCTACTGCAAGTACTGTGAACAAAGTAACGTTGTTTTCGAATCGAAATGTACCCGGCAGGACTTACACGCCTGCAGCTGCACGTCCGCAGATGACTCAGAGTCCACCATCAAGGGTGGTGAATACAAGGCCATTAACACCTTGTTGGCGTTGCGGGGATGATCATTGTTTCCATCCATGCCGCTTCAAAGGATATGTTTGCAAGGGCTGTGGAACAATGGGAAACCTCCAACGTATGTGCAGGCGAGCTGCAAACCCTGCTAATCCTGCAAACCACCATGTTGCAGAGGAGGACAGATCCACGGTGGATCACGATGAACCAGAGCCTCAGACCGAGGAGGCAAAAGTATATGGGGTGCACACATTTACCACAAAGTGTCCCCCGATAATGCTGAAGGTTGAATTAAATGAACTCCCGGTGTCCATAGAGCTGGACACGGGCACAAGCCAGTCCATAATGAGTAAAAATACTTTTGATAAATTGCGGTGCAGCAAGGCCTCAAGGCCAGTCCTGACTCCCATTCATACTAAACTGAGAACGTACACAAAAGAACTGATTCCCGTAATCGGCAGTGCTACCGGAAAAGTTTTCTACGATGGAGCGGTGCACAAGTTACCACTCTGGGTGGTACCGGGCGATGGCCCCACGCTGTTCTGTAGGAGCTGGCTGGTAAAGATGCGCTGGAACTGGGACGACGTCTGAGCGCTTTTGTCCGTCGACGACACCTCATGTGCCCAGGTCCTAAACAAGTTCCCCTCGCTGTTCGAACCAGGCATCGGGAAGTTCCAAGGAGCAAAAGTGCTGATCCATTTGATTCCGGGGGCGCGACCCATCCATCACAAGGCGAGAGCGTTACCTTACATGATGAGAGAGAGGGTGGAGATCGAGCTGGACAGGCTGCAACGAGAGGGCATCATTTCGCCAATCACATTCAATGAGCGGGCCAGTCCGATTGTTGCAGTCCTCAAGGGAGATGGCACGGTCAGAATCTGTGGTGATTACAAAGTAACTATCAATCGTTTCTCACTGCAGGATCAATACCTGCTATCAAAGGCAGACGACCTATTTGCGACGCTGGCAGGAGAAAAAACGTTCACGAAGCTGGACTTGACCTCGGCCTACATGACGCAGGAGCTGGAGGAATCACCAAAGGGCCTCACCTGCATCAACACGCGCAAAGGTCTCTTCATTTACAACAGATGCCCGTTTGGGATTCGATTGGCCGCGGCGATATTCCAGAGGAACATGGAAAGCTTGCTGAAGTCGGTCCCGCGCACCGTGGTCTTCCAGGACGACATCTTGGTTATGGGTCGGGATACCGTCAAGCACCTGCAGAACCTGGAGAAGGTTCTCAGTCGGCTTAATCATGTGGGGCTCAGGCTAAAACACTTAAAGTGCATTTTCCTGGCGCCTGAAGTGGAGTTCCTGGGGAGAAGAATCGTGGCAGACGGCATCAGGCCCACCGATTCGAAGATGAAGGCAATCAAGAACGCACCGAGGCCACAGAACGTGACGGAGCTGCGGTCGTTTCTAGGACTCCTGAACTATTTTGGTAACTTCTTACCAAGTCTTAGCACATTGTTAGAATCCTTGCACTTTTTACTGCATAAGGGAGATGAATGAGTATGGGGTAAAAACCAAGAAAATGCCTTTGAGAAAGCTAGGAAGCTGTTATGTTCAAACAAATTGCTTGTGTTGGACGATCCATGTAATCGTTTGGTACTAGCGTGTGATGCATCGTCGTACGGGGTCGGTTGTGTATTGCAACAAGCTAATGAATTTAGGAAATTGCAACCGGTTGCTTATGCATCCAGAAGTCTGTCTAAGGCCGAGAGGGCCTACAGCATGATCGAAAAAGAAGCGTTAGTATGTGTTTACGGGGTAAAGAAAATGCATCAATACCTGTTCGGGCTCAAATTTGAATTGGAAACCGACCATAAGCCGCTTATATCCCTCTTTTCTGAAAGCAAGGGGATAAATACGAATGCATCGGCCCGCATCCAGAGATGGGCGCTCACGTTGTCCGCATACAACTCCACCATCTGCCACAGGCCAGGCACAGAAAACTTTGCCGATGCTCTCAGTAGGCTGCCATTGCCCACCACAGAGGTGGAAATGGCACAGCCCACAGATTTAGTTACGGTAATGGAAGCATTCCAGAGTGAGCAATCACCTGTTACCGCCTGACAGATTAGAACCTGGACGAGTCAGGACCCCTTACTGTTCTTAGTAAAAAACTGTGTTCCACGGGAGTTGGTCGAGTGTCCCGTTGGAGATGCAGGAGGAAATAAACCTGTACCAGCGGCGCAAAGATGAAATTTCTTTACAGGCCTCCTATGGGGTAATCGGGTAGTTGTCCCAAAAAGGGCAAGGACACTTTCATCAGTGATCTCCACAGCACCCACCCAGGCATCATAATGATGAAAGCGATAGCCAGATCCCACGTGTGGTGGCCCGGTATCGATGCAGACTAAGAGTCGTGCGTGCACAAATGTAATACATGTTCACAGTTAAGCATTGCACCCAGGGAGGCACCACTAAGTTTATGGCCCTGGCCCTCCAAACCGTGGTCCAGGGTCCATGTCGACAATGCAGGCCCATTCTTGGCAAAAGTGTTCTTAGTGGTTATAGATGCGTACTCCAAATGGATTGAATGTGTGATAATGTCGGCAAACATGTCCGCTGCCACCATTGAAAGCCTACGGGCCATGTTTGCCACGCACGGCCTGCCTAATGTCCTTGTAAGTGACAATGGGCTGTTCTTTACCAGTGCCGAGTTCAAGGAGTTCATGACCCACAATGGGATCAAATATGTCACATCTGCCCCATTTAAACCAGTGTCCGCCGGTCAGGCAGAACGAGCAGTTCAAACAATCAAGCAGAGCTTGAAAAGGGTAACTGAAGGCTCACTGCAGACTTGCCTATCCCAAGTCCTGCTTAGTTACTGCACAAGACCCCACTCACTCACTGGGGTCCCTCCCACTGAACTGCTCATGAAAAGGGCACTTAAGACAAGGCTCTCGTTAGTCCATCCTGATCCACACGAATAGGTAGAGAGCAGATGGCTTCAACAGAATACATATCATGATCGTGCAAATGTGTCATGCGAAATTGAGATAAATGATCCTGTATTTGTGTTGAACTATGGACAAGGTCCCAAGTGGCTTCCTGGCACTATTTTGGCCAAAGAGGGGAGTAGGGTGTTTGTGGGCAAACTCTCAAATGGACTCACCTGCAGGAAACACTTGGACCAAACCAAACTCAGATTTACGGACTAACCAGAACAACCCACAATAGACTCCACCTTTTTCGACTCTCCAACACACACACAAGTGCCAACCGACCCAGTGGTTGACCACGAAGCAGAACCCATCACCCGCTACAGCCCAGCAGGACTCACCACCCCCGGCAGCCCAGCAAGGCCAACTGCGCAGCAGCCGAGCGAGAGCCCAACAAACGACTCACCAAAACCAACATTTGCACCGAGACGATCAATCAGGGAAAGGAAGGTCCCAGATTGACTCACATTGTAAATAGTTACATTATTGACTTTGGGGAGGAGTGTTGTTATGTATATAAACCTGTAAATACCATGTCTAACCACCAGAGGGCTTATCCCCTGGAGTCCCAAAAGATCCCACAATCCCTTGGGAGCACCTGTATAATTAAGGAGGCCTACAGGCTGGAGAGGCACTCTGAGATCTGTAATAAAGGACTACGGTCACACCTTACTTTGAGCTTGCAGTATCTGGTCTGATGCTTTATTCAAGATGTAACAGACTCCATCCAGTCTCATCTCATTGGAAGAACTCTCTTACCATTCTGTCTTCTGTACTTCACCTGCCACCTATTCCATCAACATGGGTGCCGTTTATGTTGTCTCATCTTGGTCCTCAGAATCGGACCATGAAGAACCCCGACACCAGCAGCACCAGGCACACCAGCAGCACCAACAACATCAACCTTCCCTGCTATCACCTGATGCTGCACAGGACAGAGGGCATCAGCACCTGAGCACATTGCTGCCCAGGAGACCAGGGATGGCCTCATCATGGCCAATTTAGTTAACTTGATGCTGTACACTCATATGACTGCCACTTGATGCTCCAGGTTGGCACCACCCCACATCAACACAATAAAGCATCTCTACAATGACCAAGCCATTCCTTTCATACTCATCACCATTGCGGGGGTAGTGTTATGTCTCACCATTCACTGCAACTCACGAAGTCATTTCCAAAGGTGCACATGAATCTGTCCAAGACTGGAAAGTGTTGAAAATAAATATTTTTATGTTTGACACCACACTAACAGAAATTTTACCTAAACATTAGATAAAATACCCAAGTGGCTACCCTTGTGTGTTGTTAGTTGGTATGATTGCACTAGGGTGAGGGTACATGTGAGGGGTGGCTATTGAGATGGGGATGTGATAATGTAGATAGAGGGATGGGTGGAGGTGAAAGTTATGTTGGTGTGAGTAAGGATATGCAGGAGTAGGGTTGGGAAGGCAGAGTGATGTAGATGTAATGAGATGCACGGCAGGCTGAACTTGAGTGTGGCTTTGTAATAATGAGTCCTGATCTAATGAGATCATTGAAATATTTGTGGCATTGCACCCAGGTCCTCCTGAACACATCGCTACTTGAGTCCTCCTCTGCATTTTACAACCAGGCTGTGTTGGTCTCCTGGGAAGGTCCCTTCCAGCCATCCAAAGGGAAGAGGACCTCCCTGCGTGCTGTGACTCCCTGTAATCGGAGAACCTGGGTGCAGCCTGTAATGATAGGATGTATAGCGCCCTCTAGCTAGGAGGTATAGCGCCCTCGATTTGTATGGGAAAACCTTGTGTGTGTGTATGAGGATCACCATTTTAACTGCACATTGCTGACTGAGCTCCAAAATAAAGAGTTCAATTGAACTTAAGAGTCATTCAAGAGACAATAAATATATGATGTCAGAAGCGGGTGCTTCCGATCTTTCGTTGAACGCACCTGTGATCAAAATATTAGAACTGTAAGACTTTTCTAGCCGATCGAAATAGACATTAAGCAGTACAGTGCAGAGCGTGCTTCGTACACATCATGCATGGATCCGTGAAACTGTATGTACCTATTCCGCTATGGATGGAATGGTTGTGAAATGAACAATATAAATGGACACAAAAAGCAATAAATAGTCATAAGTTTGTCGAGCAATCTAAAGGTATTAGTAAAGTAAACTTAAGGTAGCATAAGCTATTGTAGAGCCTTGATTGAAAAAGTATTTCTACAAATACATAGCCACGATATTTTACTAATTAAACTTGTTCTAATCCTCTGGTTATTTGAACTGTATACATTTTTGTGATGTACACAAAGTCCTAAACTGTAGTGAGCTATCATGACCACCATGGAGCCAACTCCCTCGCACATTCCCCTCCTTCCTCCATTGCAAGTGACTGGTGATTTGAAAGCCAAATGGAAAAAATTCAAACAGCTGTGAGACAGCTATGAATATTGTGGAAAAAACAGATAGAATTAGGGTTGCAACGTTTATCACTGCCATTGGCAGTGATGCCCTAGATATCCACAATAATCTTCCCTACAAATCAGAGGATGACAAACAGGAAATTGAGATTATTTTGAAGCTCTGGGAAGAGCACTGTAAAGGTAAGACCAATATCATCTATGAATGGTACAGTTTAACAAGTGTGTATAAGGGGACAAATATCTCGTGAAAGTGAGGAAGCTGACATCGTCATGTGATTTCGGCAATTTGAGGGATGATTTCATCAGAGACCGCATAGCCTGCGGAATAGCTGATAACACTCTGCGTAAGAGGCTGTTGCAAAAATCAAGCTGAACATTAGATAAATGTGCGCTGCTCTGTAAAGCTACAGAGACTACAGTTGTGCAAATAAACGTCATGAATCTCACTAAAACAGATTTAGACTGATGATGTCAAAGTTGTCAGTCAGAAACCCCGATCCACAAAGAAAGAATTCACAGCCAAAGAGTTCCTGAACAATTGTAGATATTGTGGCAAAAGACATGAGCTGTCAAAAAGTAAATGCCCAGCATCTGGGAAGACCAGCAGAAGTTGCAGCAAACAAAATCATTTTTCTCAAAAGTGCAGGTAGAGTGGATCGAGGCAGAAGACTACACATAAGCCTAAATATAAGGGTAAGTCAAAACTACATGTAAAAACAAAATCTAACTCGGGATTCAAAGGTGCTCGATGGGTTTCAGCACAAGATAAAACCAAATGGTAGCATATATTTGGTGTTCTCAAGTGCCCCATCTGTCCGCCCCCGATTGCTATGTAGTGATGATTCTTATTTTGAAGTCATGACTGTAGAGATGCTTGATAAAGTTGATCACACAATCGAAGACAAAGTTGACAGAAAGTATGGAGTGTAAAAGCAGGGAAGTCCTGCTACGACTATACAAAATATTTGTGACACCACACCTCGAGTACTGCATACAGTTTTGGTCTTCTTATTTAAGGAAGGATTTACTTGCATTGGAGGCAGTCCAGAGAAGGTTCCCTAGGTTGATTCCTAAAATGAAGAGGTTGACTTATGAAGAAAGGTTGAGCAAGTTGGGCCTTTACTCATTGAAGTTTAGAACAATGATAGGTGATCTTATTGAAACATATGATACTGAGGGGGCTCGACAAGGTAGATGCAGGGAGGATGTTTCTACTCGTGGAGGAATCTAGAACTGGGGGCATAGTTTTAGAATAAGGGATCGCCCATTTAAAACTGAGATGAGGAGTGTTGTGTATGCAATAACTGTTAGACTGAGTACTGTTTAACTCCAAGAGGTATGACCTTGGTTCTGCTTTATTAAGGCCCAAAGTGACTAATATACAAAATGGCTGGCCTTTTATACTTGGGCTGTACACGTGTCCAACAGTGACGCCAACTAGTGGCTAGTGATCCAAAAAGAACATACATGACAATACACCCCCTCTGAGATATTTACACACAGTCTTTTCCAAATTGAGTGTTTTATGCTCCCGGGTTGACCGTCTCAGTTCAACTCCAGCCTTGGCTGAGTGTTCAGAGTCTGTTGTGACTGGTGGCTGGATGGCTGACCTGGTGGGAGTGGCAATGGCCATGTCAGGGATTGAAAGTCCATTTTCATTGAACATATCTGTGATTGAAAGTCCCGATTCACTGATGACCACTGAGTCCTCTGATGACTGGGGGTAGGTTGATTGGTCGTCGATTGTCTCTTCCTCCGACTGTTCCGGTTTGTCTGTGTGCCGCAGCTTTGTCTGATCCATATGTTTCCTGCAAGTTTGCCCATTTTTGAGCTTGACAATAAATACTCTGTTGCCCTCCTTGGCCTTGGCCATGACAGTACCAGCAATCCACTTGGGACCCTGACCCTAATTCAGAATATATACAGGATCATTTACAGAAATATCGTGTGACACTGCTGTGTGATCGTGATACCCTTGCTGACTTCGTCTTTTATATTCAACATGATTATTCAAGTCAGGGTGTACAAAAGATAGCTTGGTCTTAAGATCTCTCTTCATCATTAGTTCAGCAGGCGAGATCCCGGTAAGCATGTGTGGTCTTGTCCTGTAACTAAGCAGTATGCATGACAGGCAGATCTGCAGTGACCCTTACTTCATACTCTGCTTTATGATTTGGACAGCACGTTCTGCTTGCCCATTGGATGCAGGTTTGAATGGTGCTGACCTTACATGTTTGATACCATTGAGTTTCATGAACTCTTGAAACTCCTGACTGGTGAAGCACGATCCGTTGTCGCTAACAACAATGTCAGGCAGACCATGTGTCGCAAACATGACATTGAGATTCTCAATGGTAGCTGTGGATGTGCTGGATGACATTATTATACATTCGATCCACTTCGAATATGCATCCACCACAACTAAAAACATCTTCCGCAGGAAGGGACCTGCAAAGTCGATGTGGATCCTGGACCATGGTTTGGACGGCCATGACCACAGACTCAGCGGCGATTCTGCCGGTGCTTTGCTGCACTGATGCACACATGATTCCAGTTCAGAGTCAATTCCTGACACATGAGACCTGGCGATGGCTTTCAGCATTACAATGCTGGGGTGTGTGCTATGTAGCTCACGTACAAATTTCTCTCTCCTTTCTTGGGCAGAACAACATGATTGCCCCACAGTATACAATCCGACTGAATAGACAGTTCGTCTTTGCGACAAATGTAAGGTTTGGTCTCCTCGCACATTTGCTTGGGTATGGCAGACCAATCACCTTTGAGGATGCAACTCTTCACCACCGATAAAATCGGGTCCTGGCTGGTCCAGGTCTTAACTTGTTGAGCCGTGACAGGTGTCCCTTCACTCTCAAAAGCATCCATAACTAACAATAGGTCCGCTGGTTGTGGCGTTTCCACCTCTGGTGTGGGCAGCGGCAGACGGCTCAAAGCATCGGCACAATTCTCGGTGTCAGGTCTATGGCGAATGACATAATCATAAGCGGATAATGTCAGCGCCCACCTCTGGATGCGGGATGAAGCATTGGTATTGATACCTTTGTTTTCAGAGAACAGTGAAATGAGCCGCTTGTGATCTGTCTCCAGTTCAAACCGAAGACCAAACAGGTACTGATGCATCTTTTTAACCCCATACACACAGGCTAGTGCTTCTTTCTCTACCATGCTGTAGGCTCTTTCCGCTTTAGACAAACTTTATGAAGCATACGCGACTGGTTGAAGTTTACCCGACTCATTAGCTTGTTGGAGTACGCAACCAATTCCATATGACGAAGCATCACAGGCCAATACTAAACGTTTACATGGGTCATAATGTACCAGCAGCTTGTTAGAGCAAAGCAGATTAGTGGCTTTCTCAAAAGCTGTGTCTTGAGACGCACCCCACACCCAGTTGTTGTCTTTTCTTAGCAGCATGTGCAGTGGTTCTAATAAGGTGCTCAATTTAGGTAGGAAGTTACCAAAGTAGTTGAGTAGACCCAGGAACGAACGCAGCTCCGTCACATTCTGCGGCTTGGGTGAATTCTTTATGGCCTTGGCTTTTGCGTCCGTGGGTCTGATGCCGTCAGCAGCAATTTTCTTCCCCAGGAATTCGACCTATGGTGCCATGAAGACACACTTCGAGCATTTCAGTCTGAGTCCCACTTTGTCCAGACGATGTAGAACCTCTTCCGGGTTGTTCAGATGTTCCTCGGAGTCACGACCTGTGATCAGGATGTCATCTTGGAATACGACAGTTCTGTGAACGGACTTCAGTAGACTCTCCATGTTCCTCTGAAATATTGCTGCAGCCGAGCGAATTCCAAAAGGGCACCTGTGATAAATAAACAGTCCTTTATGCGTGTTAATGCACGTAAGTCTCTTCGATGTCTCGACCAGCTCCTGTGTCATATCGGCCGACGTCAAGTCCAGTTTGGTGAACGACTTCCCCCCGGCTAGCATTGCAAACAAGTCATCAGCCTTCGGTAATGGGTATTGATCCTGTTTCGAAACCCTGTTGATCGTAGCCTTGTAGTGGCCACAGATTCTGACTGTGCCATCACTTTTCAGCACAGGAACAATTGGGCTGGCCCATTCATTAAATTCAACCGGTGATATGATCCCTTCACACTGCAGTCTGTCCAGTTCGATTTTGACCTTCTCCCTCATCATATATGAACTGCCCGAGCTTTATGATGGATGGGTCTTGCATCCGAGTCGACGTGGATCTGCATCTTGGCTCCCGTGAAGTTGCCGATGCCTGGTTCGAACAGCGAGGGGAACCTGCTCAGTACGTGGGCACATGTATCTTTCTCTGACGACAATGCCTTGATGTCGTTCCAATCGCATCTGATATTTTCAAGCCAGTTCCTGCCGAACAGCTTTGGGCCATTGCCTGCGACAATCCATAGCGG
This sequence comes from Pristiophorus japonicus, assembly GCF_044704955.1. Lineage (NCBI taxonomy): Eukaryota > Metazoa > Chordata > Chondrichthyes > Pristiophoridae > Pristiophorus > Pristiophorus japonicus. The sequence continues at coordinate 116,942,208 of NC_091979.1, forward strand.
TAACTCGTGAACCGCACCATCATACGACACTTTAATTGTGGCACTGCCAATCGCCGTTATGAATTCTTTGGTGTACGTGCGCAACTTGGCATTGATTGGACTCAGCCTGGGCCTCACAGCCTAGTATCCCACTGCTTGTCGAATGCCCTCTGGCTCATTATCGATTGACTCGCCTCCGTGTCCAGTTCCATCGATACTGGCACCCCATTAAATTTCATGTTGATCATTACCAGTTTGCTCTTAGTTAGGAACGAGTACAATCCATACACTTCCTCCTCTGGTATTTTAGATTGCGTATCCGGATCCGTGCTAGTCCGACCATCATTCTCCACGTGGTGTGTCGCAGCACGCTTGCTCATCTGCGGACACTTGCGCTGGAGATGCCCCACTCTCAGACAGCCTTTGCAACTATATTCCTTAAATCGGCACTGCTGGTGCCGGTGATTTCCCCCACAATGCCAACATGGAGAAATCGGATGCATTCCCGCTGGCGGACTTTGAGCAGCCACAGGTTTCGTGTACGCAGTTGGGTAGGCCCTGCCATATGCCGTTCTGCCGAACGCTGAATCAATCATATTTACAGTACTTGGCGAGTTTTGATTTTTCACTGATATCTGCTTTGGTCTTCTATCCGTCGTCATGCATGACTGAGCGATCGTGATGGCCCTGTTCAAGTCCAACGTCTCCACTGCCAGTAGTTTACGCAGGACCTTGTGGTTGATGCCGATTACAAAGAAGTCCCGCAGCATGTCTGCCGACACAGCCCCGAACTTACACGGTCCCACTAGACGTCTCAGGTCGGCAATGAATTCCGCCGCATTCTGGCCCTCTGAGCGAATGTGCGTGTAAAATCTGTATCTCGAGATGATGATGCCTTCGTCTGGCTTAAGGTGGTCCTGTACCAGTGTACACAATTCTTCATACGTCTTCTCTGTTGGACTCACAGGCGGGAGTAGATTCTTTATCAGACCATAAATTTTTGGACCGCAAACTGTGAGGAACACCGCCCGGCGCTGACCTCCTCCATTTTGTTGGCCACGAAGAACTAGCTCAAATGGCTCACAAAGTCTGCCCAGTCTTCTCCTTCCATGAATCGCTCCAACAATCCAATTGTGCTCATTTTTGCATACAAAGGTTCTTGTTGCCTCGTCGCCAAATGTTGTGTATGCAATAACTGTTAGACTGGGTAGTGTATAACTCCAAGAGGTATGACCTTGGCTCTGCTTTATTAAGGCCCAAAGTGACTAATATACAAAATAGCTGGCCTTTTATACTTGGGCTGCACACACGTGCGTGCAGCCTAATGGCCTCCAACAGTGATGCCATCTAGTGGCAAATGATCCCAAAAGTACATACATGACAAAGAGGAATTTCTTCTCTCAGAGAGTTGTAAATCTGTGGAATTCTTTGCCCCAGGGAGCTGTGGAGGCTGGTTCATTGAATATATTTAAGGTGGAGATAGACAGATTTTTGAACGATAAGGGAGTGAAGGGTTATGGGTAGCGGGCAGGGAAGTGGAGCTGAGCCCAAGATCAGATCAGCCATGGTCTTATTAAATGGTGGAGCAGGCTCGAGGGGCCAAATGGCCTACTCCTGCTCCTTTTTCTTATGTTCCTATATATTCTAATAAGATTATGGCTACCTTTCCTCATCAAAGGTCAAATGGTAAAAATGCAAATAAATTGTGGGGCCACATGTAATGTGCTACCTCGTAGATATTTACCTAAAGGCTTAAAGGTAAAAGAATCTAAGACAACACTGTCACTATATGACAACCATGGAACCATTCCTGTGGTAGGAATTTGTAATCTGCCACTGGAAAGTACAAAGAACAAGCAAAAGTACGTTGTGCCCTTTGTGATCATTGAGGGCCAAAGTGCACCACTGATTGGCTCAACAGCTACAACCAAGTGCAGCATCAGAATATCGTGATGATAAATGAACCACGCGAATCGCAAACTATGAACAATGCAAACATCTCACTAGCGTCAAAAACTAATGTCAACAGTGCATATCCGGATGTGTTTAAGCGACTTGGACACATGCCAGGGACAGTTAACCTTGAACTTAATGAATCAGCGACACCAACTGTAATGCCATCCAGACGGGTGCCAATAGCAATCATCATCATCATAGGCAGTCCCTCGGAGTCAAGTATGACTTGCTTCCACTCTAAAAGTGAGTTCTCAGGTGACTGAGGAGTCCAATGCGGAACCTACAGACTCTGTTGCAGGTGAGGCAGACAATGGTTGAAGAAAAGGGTGATCAGCAAGCCTGGGTTGATGTACGCTCCTTCCACTGTCCACAGTTGGTTTCTGCTTGTTCTCGGCGATGGGACTCAAGGAGCTCAGCGCCCTCCTGGATGCTCTTCCTCCACTTTGGGCCAGCAACTCCCAGGTGACGGTGGGGATGTTGCACTTTGTCAAGGAGGCTTTGAAGGTATCCTTGAAGCGTTTCCTCTGCCCACCTGGGGCTCACCTGCCGTATCGAAGCTCTGCGTAGAGCGCTTGCTTTGGGAGTTTCATGTCAGGCATGCGGAATGATGTGGCTTAACCCAACGAAGCTGATCGAACGTGGGCAATGCTACGATACTGGGGATGTTGGCCTGAGCGAGAACACCGACGTTGCTGTGATCAAACAAACGCTGAAAGAGGAACTTGATCATTTGGAAGAACGACAAATCATCACAAAAGTTGTTGAACCGATGGACTGGGTATCCAATCTAGTGACTGTACAAAAGTCAAATGGAAAGTTACGATTATGTATTGACCCTCAACATCTGAACAATGCCCTGAAACGCAGACACTATCCACTTTCTGTGATCGATGAGATCTTGCCACATATATCAAATGTAAAGGTCTTCACTAAAGCAGACAACAAGGAGGGTTTCTTGCAATGTGAACTAGACACAGAGTCCTGCTACCTCACGACCTTCCAGACTCCATGGGGCCGATATCAATATAATAGAATGCCATTTGGCATCAGTCCTGCCCCTGAAATATTCCAGCAGAAACTAGACCAGAACCTCGAATGTCTAGATGGAGTCTACAAGATTGCAGATGATATCTTGATCACTGGACGACTATGCGGTGAGACACTTAGAGACCAATCATGATCATGACGTGGTATGATCTTATTGAAACATGTAAGATAATGAGGGGGCTCGACAAGGTGGATGCAGAGAGAATATTTCCACTCATAGGGGAAACTAAAACTAGGCGGCATAGTCTCAGAATAAGGGGCCACCCATTTAAAACTGAGATAGGAGGAATTTCTTCTCTCAGAGGGTTGTAAATTTGTGGAATTCTCTGCCCCAGAGAGCTGTGGAGGCTGGGTCATTGAATATATTTAAGGCAGAGATAGACAGATTTTTGAGCGATAAGGTAATAGAGGGTTATGTGGAGCGGGCAGGGAAGTGGAGCTGAGTCCATGATCAGATCAGCCACGATCTTATATTAAATGGCGGAGCAGACTCGAGGGGCCAAATGGCCGACTTCTGCTCCTATTTCTTATGTTCTTATGACGCAAACTTACACAAAATCATGCAGAGATGCAGAGAGCGAAACATCAAACTAAACTTTGATAAGTTCGAATACAAGAGCTCCCAAGTGAAATACATGGGACACAAATTGTCGAGTGATGGACTCAAAGCCGACTCAAGCAAAGTGGTCACAATCAACGAAATGCAGAAACCGCAGGATGTCGCAGGTGTACAACGATTTATCGGCATGACAAAGTACCTCACAAAATTCTTGCCAGATCTTTCATACCTCTGTGAGCCTCTGTGATGGATTACTCATAAAGACAAGGTCTGGAAATGGACTGAAGAACAAGACAAAGCGTTTGAAGCTATCAAACAATGCATGACAGATTCTCTAGTGCTCAAGTACTTTGACCCCAAACTTGCAACCGAAGGTCAAGGAGATGCTTCGAGCAAGGGTCTTGGGTTCGACGTTCTGCAACAGGGACAACCAATCGCATACGTGAGCCGAGTGCTCACTCCAGCAGAAACGCGATACTTTCAAATCGAAAAGGAACTGCTTGCTCAAGTCTTCGTAATGGAACAAAACCATCAACATGTATACGGACAGACCATAAGCCTTTGGTTGCTACATAATGCAAGCCATTATCTGCAGCACCCAAGCGGCTACAACATCTGCTCATTCGGTCCACCCAATATGACGCTGAAATAAAGTATGAACCAGGAAAAGAAATGTACCTAGCAGACACCCTCTCACGCGCATACCTTGAAAACGTGGAGAGATTACCAACTGAAGTTGCAGTGGGATGCATTCACATGGTGGATTTTCTCCCACTCTCCAAACAACAACTGACTAACATACAACGTGCAACTGCAAGTGACTCCACGCTACAAATGGTCATACAACAAATCAGAACGGGATGGCCAGAAACGACACATGAATGCCCGCCTGAAATGCATGCATACTTCAAAGTTCATGATGAACTCACAACACAGGATGCCATAGTCTTAAAAGTCTATCACTGTGTCCTACCAAAAACACTGAGATCCGACATTCTTCAGCAATTTCATGCTGCTCACACTGGCGTCGAGAGCACTTTTTGACATGCCAGAGAATCTGTTTACTGGCCAGGACTGAACAGTGACATAAAAGACTATGTTTCAAAGTGTGAAACATGCAACACCTATCAATCGAGCCAATCAAAAGAGCCATTGATAAGTCACGACCTCCCTCAGAGACTGTGGGAAAAGATTGGTTGTGACATATTCACACTCCATGGCCAAGACTACTTATGCACAGTGGACTACTACTCGGACTATTTTGAAATAGACAATCTGCACAGAAAGAAAGATGGCACTGTCATCATCAAACACCTCAAGAAACACTTCCATAGTATTCCAGAAACAGTTCAATCTGACAATGGACCTCCCTTCAACTCACAACAATTCATAAACTTTGCCACAACATATGGATTCGATCACATAACAAACTCAGCAGAATATCCACAAAGCAACGGAAAGGTTGAGAACACGGTTAAGCTCACAAAGCGTTTAATCAAGAAGACAAAGAAAGACTGTGATGACTTCTACATGAATCTTCTCATCTGGCGAAACACACCAACTGAAGGTCTTGATAGTTCACCAGCACAACGCTTACTCGGTCGCCGTACAAAGACAAACATCCCAATCACAAACTACTCAAAGCAAGAATCGTATAGGACGTCAACGTGAACACAGAAAAGAACCATGCCAAACAAGCACACTACCATAACATAGGTGCTATAGCACTTCCTACACTGCAGAAAAAAGAAACAGTGAGACTCAAACAAACGCGAGACAGCAAAGTGTGATAAAAAGTTCTGGTTCAGAAACAAGTTGGCATTCGGCCATATCAGGTCTGTTATGTATTTAACCCCTTGTAACCTGCATCACACCTGACCACCAGAGAGCCTACCCGTTGGAGTCCCAAGGGATCCCAGCATCCCTTGAGAGCACAGTATATAAACAGGCCACCCACAAGGTACCTGCACTCTGAAACCTTAATAAAGGAGCTAAGGTCACACTTGCTCATTACACGCAGTACTCAGTCTGACCATTTATTATGAGTGTAACAATTGGCGACGAGGTAATGAACAACCACGCGAAAATGAAAAGAACAATCGGCATCCTGGAGAAGTGCTCAGAGGGGGACGATTGGGAAGCCTTCGTGGAGAGACTCAATCAATACTTGGTGGCCAATGAGCTGGAAGGGAAAGAGAATGCGACCAAACGAAGGGCGATTCTCCTAACTGTCTGTGGGCAAAAACCTATGGCCTCATGAAGAATCTCCTGGCCCTGGCAAAACCAACAGAGAAATCCTATGAAGAATTGTGTACGCTGGTCCGGGAACACTTAAACCCTAAGGAAAGTGTTTTGATGGTGAGATATCGGTTCTACACGTGTCAACGATTGGAGGGCCAGGAAGTGGCGAGCTATGTCGCCGAACTAAGGCGCCTTGCAGGACATTGTGAGTTTGAGAGATTCCTAGAACAAATGTTCAGAGACTTTTTTGTACTGGGCATCGGACATGAGACAATCCTTCACAAACTGTTGACTGTAGAAACTCCGAATCTGAGTAAAGCCATAACGATAGCCCAGGCATTTATGTCCACCAGCGACAACACCAAGCAGATTTCGCAGAACAAAGAAGTTTCGGCCAGTACTGTACATAAAATAACGTCAGTTTTGATCAGAAATGTACAGGGCAGAACGTACACGCCGGCTGCTGTGGCCCGACCTCAATTGACCCAGAGTCCGCCATCATCTCTTAATTCGAGGCAGTTAACACCTTGTTGGTGCTGCGGAGGTGATCATCAGCCCCATCAATGCCGCTTTAAGCACTATGCGTGCAATGGCTGCAGAATAATGGGATACCTCCAACGAATGTGCAGGCGAGCTGGAAGCCCTGCAAACCCTGCAAACCACCATGTTGCAGAGGAAGATCGATCCACAGTGGATCAGATGGAATTGGAAACTCGTACGGAGGAGGCAGAGGTGTACAGGGTACACACGTTCACGACAAAATGCTCACCAATAATGTTGAAAGTCGAACTGAACGGTATTCCAGTATCTATGGAGCTGGACACGGGGGCAAGTCAGTCCATAATGAATAAAACGGCCTTCGAAAGAAGGCACACAGGCCTAAGCTCAGCCCCATTCACACCAAACTAAGGACTTACACAAAGGAACTAATCTCTGTAATTGGCAGTGCTGAAGTCAAAGTCTCCTATGATGGAGCAGTACACGAACTCCCGCTATGGATTGTGCCAGGGGATGGCCCCACGTTGTTTGGCAGAAGCTGGCTGGGAAAAATCCGCTGGAACTGGGACGACATCCGAGCGCTTTCGTCCGTCGACAACACCGCGTGTACCCAGGGTCTAAGCAAGTTCCCTTTGTTATTCGAGCCAGGTAGTGGAAGCTTCTCAGGGGCGAAAGTGCAGATCCATTTGGTCCCCGGCATGCAACTCATCCACCTCAAGGCTCGGGCGGTACCGTATATGATGCGTGAAAAAGTGGAAATTGAGCTGGACAGGCTGCAACGTGAAGGCATCAGTGTGCCGGTGGAATTCAATGACTGGGCCAGTCCGATTGTTCCGATACTCAAGGAGGACGGTACGGTTAGAATTTGCGGGGATTATAAAGTAACGATTAACCGTTTTTCGCTGCAGGATCAGTACCCGCTACCCAAGGCAGACGACTTATTCGCGACCTGGCTAGAAGGAAGATGTTCACCAAGCTGGACTTGACCTCCGCCTACATGACGCAGGAGCTGGAGGAGTCTTCGAAAGGCCTCACCTGCATCAACACGCACAAAGGTCTGTTTATCTATAACCGGTGCCGTTCAGGATTCGGTCGGCTGCAGTGATCTATCAGTGGAACATGGAGAGCCTGCTAAAGTCGTTTCCTTGCACAGTGGTCTTCCAAGATGACATATTGGTTACAGGTCAGGATACCATGGAGCACTTGAAGAATCTGGAGGAGGTTCTTAGTCGTTTGGAACACGTGGGGCTCAGGCTGAAACGCTCGAAGTGTGTTTTCCTGGCACAGGATGTTGAATTCTTAGGAAGGAGAATGGCAGCAGACGGCATCAGATCCACTGACGCCAAGAAGGAGGCCATCAAGAACGCGCCGCGACCACAGAATGTGATGGAGCTGTGGTCATTCCTGGGATTCCTTAACTACTTCGATAATTTCCTACCTGGGTTAAGCACCTTGCTAGAACGCCTACTTGCGCTGCTGCGCAAGGGAGACGACTGGGTATGGTGGAATTCACAAGAGGCTGCCTTTAAGAAAGCCAGAAACTTATTGTGTTCTAAAAAACTGCTTGTCCTGTATAACCCATGTAAACAATTGGTGTTAGCTTGCGATGTGTCATCATACGGGGTTAGGTGTGAGTTACAACAGGCTAATGAATTGGGAATTTTGCAACCAGTTGTGTATGCACCCAGAAGTTTGTCCAAGGCCGAAAGGGTCTACAGCATGGTTAAAAAAGAGGCTCTGGCGTGCGTTTAAGGGGTAAAAAAAAATGCACCAGTACTTATTTGGCCTCAAGTTCGAGCGTGAAACTGACCACAAGCCGCTCATATCGCTATTCTCAGAGAGCAAAGGGATTAATACCAATGCCTCTGCCTGCATCCAAAGATGGGCGCTCATGCTGTCAGCATACAACTCTGTAATCCGCCACAGACCGGGTACAGAGAACTGCGCAGATGCTCTCAGTCGGCTACCATTGCCCACCACCGGGGTGGAAATGGCACAGCCAGCCGACTTGCTCATGATCATGGAGGCATTTGAGAATGAGAAATCCCCCATTACGGCCTGCCAGATCAGGACCTGGACCAGCCAGGATCCTTTACTGTTCCTGGTAAAAAACTGTGTCCTCCATGAGAGCTGGTCCAGTGTCCCAGTGGAGAAGCAGGAAGCAATTAGGCCATTCCACAGACACAAAGATGAGCTGTCCCTGCAGGCGGACTATCTTTTGTGGGGCAATCGCGTAGTCTTGCCCAAGAAAGGCAGAGACACATTCATTTGTGAACTGCACAACACCCACCCAGGCATCGTAATGATGAAAGCCATAGCCAGATCCCACGTGTGGTGGCCTGGCATCGACTCAGATTTAGAGTCATGTGTGCACCAGTGCAACACTTGCTCTCAGTTGAGCAATGCACCCAGAGAGGCACCGCTAAGTTTGTGGTCCTGGCCATTCAAACCGTGGTTGAGGATCTATGTAGACTATACGGGCCCATACCTAGGCAAAATGTTTTTGGTTGTCGTGGACGTTTACTCAAAATGGATTGAATGTGCAATAATGTCTGTAAGCACATCCACGGCCACCATTGAAAGTCTACGAGTTATGTTTGCCACGCACTGCTTGCCTGATGTCCTAGTCGGCGACAATGGACCGTGCTTCACCAGTGCTGAATTCAAAGAATTCATGACCCGCAATGGGATCAAACATGTCACATCTGCCCCGTACAAGCCCGCATCCAATGGCGAGGCAGAACGGGCAGTTCAGACCATCAAGCAAAGCTTGAAACACATGTCGGAAGGTTCCCTACAGACCAGTTGTCCCGAGTACTGCTCAGCTACTACACCAGATCCCACTCACTCACCAGGATTCCCCCAGCTGAACTGCTCATGAAAAGGGCGCTTAAAACAAGGCTCTCTCTTGTCCAACCTGATCTCCATGATCACGTAGAGGGCAAGCGGCATCAACAAAGTGTGTACCATGACCGCGCAAATTTGTCACGCGATATTGAGATCAATGATCCTGTGTTTGTGCTCAATTATGGACATGGTCCCAAATGTCTCGCTGGCACGGTCACAGCCAAAGAGGGGAATAGGGTGTTTCAGGTCAAACTGACCAATGGAAAACGCACAGAAAACACTTGGACCAAATCAAATTGTGGTTCACCAACAGCTACGAACAACCTGAAGAGGACACCACCGACTTTGACCTTCCAACACACACACAAGTGGCAACTGACATCACAGTTGACCACAAAAACGAACTCATCATCCCCAGCAGCCCGGCAAGGCCGGCTGCCCAACAGCCCAGTGAAGAACTAACCAACCCACCCACACCAACATTTGTACCGAGACGATCGACAAGGGAGCGCAAAGCCCTAGATCATCTCACCTTGTAAATAAGTGTACTATTGACTTCATGGGGGAGTGATGTTATGTATTTAACCCTGATAGAGTATTCAAACAGGCTCATTTAGACAGACTGTGAAAATTCACAGACCCCCAAGTCAAGGCTGCTACGTGCTGCTCAGCATGTTGCATTAACTCATCAATCAACTTGACATTTTCGGACCTTGGGTAGCAAGTCAATAAAACGTTAAAAGACTTTCAATTGAGCCAATAAGGTCAAAGAAGGCGAGTTATTTTCTGTAAATTATCCAGGTATAAAGTACAGCCATTTTGACCATGTGTCTCAGTAAGACAAAGAAACTGGCAATCAGCCAGCAGTTTGTTATTCTCTGCCGAGATGAAAAAGTTAAAACTACTATTGGAGTTCGTATTTCATTGGAAATTAAGAGATCTAACAATTTTGGCGCTGCGAACAGGATCGCTGAGGAAAGAAACTGAATTTTGGATATCAGACCTACATTTTGAGGTAAGGACTCCTCTTTTTAAAAAAAGTCCTCGGTCAAAAGTCTAAATTCTCCTCTCCTTCTACGCGATTCCGAAAGCCTCCGGTTTGCGAACCCTCCGGTTGGTAGTCGGCTCGAGGTCTCATAGACGTCTAAACTTCGGCGGTGTGTTAGTTAATTAATCACCGACCTATTGATCGGCTAGCAGGCCTACGACTCGAGACCCCAGTAAAGAAATCAGTAAAGAAATGGCAGCAGGAGAAAAGGGCAAAGAATTGCCTACAACTGTTAAAGGTGGACAGGCACCACCTCAAGTTTCAGTAGATTTAATTCTCGAACAGTTGAAAGAATATATAGAGCAACAATTCAACTTATCTAAAACCTGTATTAAGATCGAACAAAAGTACGGAACCTCCAAAGGACAATGGTCCTTGGACGAGATTAAAAGGGTCTGGGGAAAAACGACACGTATGAAAAATAAAGAGCGAACTAGATGGTCCCTAGCGGTTATGGGCCAGATCCGAAACCGGAATGAAATTATAATGCATTCCCAACATGATCGAGAACTGACCAGTACAAAGGATCAATTGCAAGCAGTTTGTGCACAGCTGCGACAGAAAAAGCTTGAAAAGCTGGAAGCGGAAGTTAAAGATCTTAAAGGTGACATTAAAGAATGGAAAAAATCATTAGGTCAAGAGACAGTAATAGAAAAAGGAAAATGTATTGATCAATTCCCAGGGTACCCATGTTTGGATAAATTAAAAGCGCAAACCCGAAGACACGACCGAGGAATAGATATGGTTTCTGAATCCTCCGACAATACAGTGTCGGAGGATGATGAAGAATTAGGGGTGCGCTTTGCCCCGTTTAAAAAAAGACGAGTTGTAGTCAAATCAGAAGAGACTGCGGATGAGGGCGGAATCAAAAAAACAAAGAGAAGGGTGTATGCAGAATACTTAGTTCATGCTCCGGCAGACCCAGAGAAAATTGATAAATGGCCCAAGGAATTGCCCAATCCAGAGAAAGGGGGAGTAAAAACGTGGGACCAATTGGACCGCTTAAGAAATATATATCAACTTCATCCCTGGGACGGAGTGCAAATTTTGACCATAATGGTGCCAAAAACACAGGGAAGAAAATTGCACGACAAGGTAGATGAAGCTTTGGGGCAGAATGAGCAAGAATTAGATGCAGGATGGGAGGCGATTAAACACTGGCTGCAAGCCATCAGTCCAGCTATGACAGACTGGGGAAAAATTGCAGCCTGCCAACAGAAAGGAACAGAGGAGGTCCTGGAGTATGACGAACGGTTTAGATGCATGTGGCTAGAACATTCGGGTATGAATAATACGGATGAGGAAATGGATGAACAAGTGTTTGGACCCCTGAAAGCAGCTTTCGTGGCAGGTCTAAAGCCAGAACTGTCCAAAATGCTTAAGATAGTGTTACCGGACTGGGAAGGTAGAGGAACTACATTTGCAGCATTGGTGGATGGATGTAACCAATTAGATCGGGATATGGGAGCTAAAGTCCGAGCTGTACAGGCTATGGGATGGAAATCCCAGGATTCCGATAAACAGTAATTCGGAAAATTACCCAGAAAATGTCATTACACTGGGCCAAGACGTGCAGGGCAAAACAGAAAGGTTATGGCTGGGGAAGAGGACGCAGCCAGGGATACAATTCAGCCAACAAGCCAGGCTTGTCACAAGATAACAACCTCATAGAAGCATTTAAGCGACTGACAATACAACAACAGAAGGAGTTACTTGGGATAGCAAAAAAACGATTAGAGCCCACTCTGGCCCCCCTCCTCGCAATAATACAACAGAGAGGAGATGGGATAAAAAATAACTGTGAGGGTGGGCGATAAGGATGTGGACTGTCTTTTAGACACAGGGGCGGAATTAACATGCAATATGGAGACTTTTTGCCGTTGGATGGTAGGGCACGTACAGCCTATGGAGTTGGGGGCCATAAAATGGAAATTAAAAGGACAACACCGGTACTTATAGGGCTGGGTCCACATGAACTAATCACGCCGGTCTGGATAGGCCCAGTAGATCAACCCTTTTGGGAATGGACGTTCTAATCCAAATAGATTCATCGTTGCATTTCGAGGATGGTCGGGTGACATGGTCAATTAGAACTTTGAAGAAAGAAGAATTGAAGGAACACCCGATATGGGCTAAAGATAAGAATGATTGTGGCCTACTCCAGATGGAGCCTGTGTCATTTACAGGGACCAAGCCTCCATGCACTAAACAGTATCCCATCAGTCCAACTGCCATCGCGGGAATCTTACCGGTTATTCAGCAATTGGAGAAACAAAGGGTGCTTATTAAAACGCATAGCTCCTCCAATACCCCCGTGTGGCCGGTACAGAAATCTAATGAGACTTGGCGTTTGACTGTCGATTATAGGAAAGCTAACCAGTGTATTGATCAAAAAGCTCCTTTGGTCGCAGATCCCTCCATCATTTTTAATGCCCTCAAACTGGAACATAAATATTTCTCGGTTATAGATATGGCCAACGGATTTTGGTCGGTGCCTCTGCCACCGGAGGTTCGACAGTGGTTTGCTTTCACTGTCCAAGGACAACAGTATACTTGGACCCGGTTACTACAGGGTTTCCACAACAGCCCTACGGTATTTCACATGGCTTTACAAAGCCATTTGCGAGAATTACCTCCCCTGTCATCCACAGTCATCCAATATGTAGATGATATCCTGCTAGCTTCAAACACGGAAGAACAGCATGAACAAGATTTACGAGCTTTGCTGGATCACCTTCGGCTGAAAGGACATAAAGCCAGCATCGACAAAGCACAAATATCCCAAGAAGAGGTTGTATACCTGGGACAAAAGATTTCACAAGGAAAGAGAGAACTTACCCAGGATAGAACTGCAGCCATTCGGGCTGCTAAAAAACCCACCACTATTCAGGAACTAAGGTCTTTTTTGGGATTGTGTAACTTTAACAGAAATTGGATTGACTCCTTCACACAGCTTGCTCAGCCACTGAATAATATTTTAAAGGGGAAACGTGCCTCTAAAGAAGCCATCACCCTCACTAAAGAACAGCAAGAGGCCTTCTTGAGTTTGAAAAAGGTTTTGTGTTCAGCACCGGCTCTGGGAATCCCCGACAGTGGTAAGCCATTTACCCTGTTTGTTCATGAGAAAGAAGGATATATGACAGCTATACTGACACAAGAAAATAGGGATCGGCAAAGACCTATTGGCTATTATTCGGCAAAACTGGATGCGGTAGCCCTCAGATGGGGAAGTTGCCTAAGGGCCATGGAAGCTACATGTCGAGCGGTAATGACCACCGCGGGTCTAGTCCTCGACCAAAAGCTGATTGTCAAGTGTCCCCACACCGTACATGCTTTGCTGTCTATGAATAGAATGTCTCAGGTGACAGCAGCAAGAAGGACCCGCTGGACAGCAGTTTTGGAAGCTCCTAATCTCCATATCGTCCGGGCCAGCCCGGTTAATCCCGCAACTATGCTCCCGATGTCAGAATCGAGTGAGCAAGAGGGGGGAGAATGTGAAGAGCATGACTGCATGGAGATTTTAAAAGAAACAGAAGAAGCAGCCTTAGCAGCAGAGGAGCCTCTGCACAACCCAGACCTCATCCTGTTTACAGATGATTCCTCCTTTGTTGACAATGGTACCAGAAAAGCAGGATGGGCAGTTACAACCTTATATGAGGTAGTGGCAAAAGGATGTTTACCCTCAGGAACGTCAGCACAACAGGCCGAGTTACGGGCCCTGTCAGAAGCATGTCGAATAGCAGAAGGACAGACAGCTAATGTCTACACAGATTCGCGTTATGCTTTTGGAGTCGCTCACGACTTTGATATGTTATGGCGGAAAAGAGGATTCCTCACTGCTGCTGGTACACCTATCCGAAATGGAAAAGAAGTCCGAGACTTACTGGAGGCCATACAATTACCTCAGGAAGTGTTCATCCTGAAGTGTAAGGCCCATACCAAGGAAAATACCACAGAAGCACAGGGAAATGCCCTAGCCGACCAGGCAGCTAAAGATGCCGCCTCACAGGGCGTTCCTCCAGAAGAACCAACACAGATGTGCAGATTGAAAGCACTCAGGACTCTGACACAAGACCTTCAAACAATGCAAGGCGAATGCTCCCGAGAGGAAAAATGGACATGGATTGAGGCAGGAATTAATCTATGCGAAAACGGTGTCTGGAGATAAAGAGTTACCGACAAGCCAGTCGCGCCACAAGCGCTTATGCCTTTTTTAGCCCAACAGATCCACTCGTGGGGACACTTGGCCTCACAACAGATGATGGCACGGTTCCAGAAAAGCTGGTGGGGTTGGGGATTTAAAAAACATGCCCAGCTGGTAACAGACCGCTGTGTGGTCTGCCAGAAAAATAATTCTGGACCCATCACGGTAATGCCCCAACTGAGGCCCCCTGCCCCTGTCGGACCATTCCAGCATCTGCAGGTTGATTATATATCTCTTCCTTCATGCCAAGGATACACTAACATTCTTGTCATAGTCGACAGATTCTCTAGATGGGTAGAAGCTGTCCCAACTAAAAGAGCCACAGCCAATCACACTGCAAAGGTCTTGTGTAAGGATTACATTCCCCGATGGGGAGTTCCGAGTAGCATTGACTCAGATCAGGGAACACACTTCACAGGTGCTGTCTGCCAAGAAGTCTGTAGGTTACTGAACATTACGTGGGATTTACACTGTCCTTATCATCCACAATCATCAGGACAAGTAGAGCGAATGAATCGAACTCTGAAACAACGGCTTGCCAAATATCACCAAGAAGGAACACCATGGCCCCAGGCACTACCAATAGTGCTATGTAGCATTAGGGCAACCCCGAACAGAACTACAGGTCTAAGCCCATTTGAAATTATAACAGGAAGACCCATGTCGCTGCCAGGAACTATCGATTTACGGAAAGCTGATGTTCACTTAATGAGTGACACTTTGTTATCATACTGTCAGAACTTAACCAATGCTATTAGTTCTGTTTCCCGACAGGTATCGGCAGCTTGGGGTAATCCACCCGAAGAAGGACACGACATCATCCCGGGAGTCTGGGTCTATGTGAAAAAGTTGCATAAAGAACCTTTGGGTACCAAGTGGGAGGGACCTTATCAAGTGTTATTGACCACCCAGGCAGCTGTTAAAGTCCAAGGAAAGAAAGCCTGGATCCACGCTTCACACGTTAAACGAGCACCCGTAACTGAAGCTGAAATCTAATAAGGACAATTATATTTTGCGAAAATGTATAAATTTACTGTAGTATTGATTGTAGGTATTCTAGGCATGGGCCTACTTCTTACTAGCCGACCGTCTGCACCAAAGGGAAATTGTAGGGTAGCAAGGGAATTACATGTAAATACCTTTTACTTTTATATTGCTTGTTTATGTTATGCTTAAGAAAAGGTGGTTTACTGGTTGAATTAAGATATTAATTTGGATTAAATTGGAATAAGGTTAATTAACCTATTAAAACCAGACTTCCATTGTGGCCACGATGGAACTCGGGTTGGTGTAAATTTGTGTGGAAGCTACTAGTCCAGACATGTGGCGAAACACATCAACAAATTTTAGAAGGAAACTCTATTAACATGTATGAAATTATTTTGTAGAATGTTTAACCAGTGATACCTGATGTTTTATGATTCAGTTTGTAAAAGAATCAAAGGGGGGATTGATAGAGTATTCAAACAGGCTCATTTCGACAGACTGTGAAAATTCACAGACCCCCAAGTCAAGGCTGCTACGTGCTGCTCAGCATGTTGCATTAACTCATCAATCAACTTGACATTTTCGGACCTTGGGTAGCGAGCCAATAAAACGTTAAAAGACTTTCAATTGAGCCAATAAGGTCAAAGAAGGTGAGTTCTTTTCTGTAAATTGATCCAGGTATAAAGTACAGCCATTTTGACCATGTGTCTCAGTAAGACAAAGAAACTGGCAATCAGCCAACAGTTTGTTACTCTCTGCCGAGATTAAAAAGTTAAAACTACCATCGGAGTTCGTATTTCATTGGAAATTAAGAGATCTAACAAACCCCTTGTAACCTGCATCAAACCTGACCACCAGAGGGCCTACCTGATGGAGTCCCAAGGGATCCCAGCATCCCTTTCGAGTACAGTATATAAGCAGGCCACCCACGAGGTACCTGCATTCTGGAACCTTAATAAAGGAGCTAAGGTCACACTTGCTCATTACACACAGTACTCAGTCTGACCATTTATTATGAGTGTAACAAGGTCATTACAGAAAATGGCCATATCGGCGAAATAGGAAACATCTGAGAAAGAATGCTGAGACATTCATCGAAACTCCAGAGATCTCAGAGACACCCACTCAGGATCCACTGCCAACACAGCCAACTAACACGTGAAACAGCACTTCAATGACAACATGTGAAAACGGGGATATGTTGCCTGATATTTCCCCTTAGAGCACTGATAAAGAGATTAAAGCGATCAGTGCACAGAACACCATCTGCACAACACCAAAATACCTGGAACACTATGTATTAGAATAAGAAATCATGGACACAGGTCACTTGGATTAAGAAACAATAAGACAAGGTTTTTGTTGTTGTTTGTTAAACTTGTAGTTGTCTATTACATGTAAGAAGTGAAGTACCAGTTTATATTGAAGCTCATTTTGTTTCTTATGAAAGGAAAGGTGTAATGATAGAATGTATAGTGCTGCTCTGTGTGGGAAAACCTTGTGTATGTATGAGGATCGCTATTTTAACTGCACATTGCTGACTGAACTCCAGAATAAAGAGAGTTAAATTGAAGTTAAGAGTCGTTCAAGAGACAATAAATACATAGCCCTCTGCCTCTGTGCAGTCATTGTCAGTGTTTGCAGCACTCCAATGCTGTAGTGCACCGACAGCACTATTGTTAGATTAAATGTCAAAAGTAGTGTGGCCATGATCCTTTTAAAGATCCCGACTGAAAATGCGTTATGAATGATGTCATCAGACCCACTCCGTTTAATTGGGCTATGTAATGCGCTGGGCAGGCTTAATAGGCCCTATTACGGGATCCCTTTTTTAGCAGGGGGATGGAGTCAGCAGTGGAGTCACAACCCGCCACACCGACCACCCGCACCTGACCCGCCGAGGTAGGTAAAATTACGGCCCATGTCTCAGTAATGGCTGCTAGATCAAACCCATTTGTCTCTATTTGTGCCATTAGTTTATCTATCTTGTTATGAATCCTTCTTACGTTCATATATAGCACATTTAATTTGAACATTTTACTACTTTTCCCTGATGTGGCCTTAGTCGCTGATGTCCTATTACCATTGTTAAACTCTATGGGCCCAAGTTTCCACATGATTTGCGCCTGATTTTTAGGAGCAACTGGTGGAGAACGGACTATCTTAGAAATCGCAATTCTCCACATTTTTTTTTCTGCAGTTCTAGTGAGGTAGAACAGTTCTACTTTAGAACAGAATTTTTTCTTCAAAAGGGGGCGTGTCCGGCCACTGACGCCTGATTTCAAAGTTTCCACAGTGAAAACGTACTCCAAACTAAAGTAGAATGGAGCAAGTGAAGATTTTTGTAGAACTGAAAAAACCTGTTCTACACATTAAAAAATCAGGCGCAGGTTACAAATTAGGCGTCCAGAACGAGGTGGGGGGGAGGGGGGGGACGGGAACTCATTAAATTCTACAATCAATCCTTATTTATACTTCTACAAATATTATACAAATAAATCCAACCTGAATAAACATTTATAAGCCAAGAAAAGATTAAATAAACCATCTTCCTACCTGTGTGAAAGTGCTTCAGCCATCGTTCGAAGGAAACCGCCGTTTGTTGCCGCGCAGGGGAGGGAGGGGAAGGAGACAGCGGCTTGTTGCCGCGCAGGGGAGGGAGGGGAAGGAGACAGCGGCTTGTTGCCGCGCAGGGGAGGGAGGGGAAGGAGACAGCGGCTTGTTGCCACGCAGGGGAGGGAGGGGAAGGAGACAGCGGCTTGTTGCCGCGCAGGGGAGGGAGGGGAAGGAGACAGCGGCTTGTTGCCGCGCAGGGGAGGGAGGGGAAGGAGACAGCGGCTTGTTGCCGCGCAGGGGAGAGAGGGGAAGGAGGCAGCGGCTTGTTGCCGCGCAGGGGAGGGAGGGGAAGGAGACAGCGGCTTGTTGCCGCGCAGGGGAGGGAGGGGAAGGAGGCAGCGGCTTGTTGCCGCGCAGGGGAGGGAGGGGAAGGAGACAGTGGCTTGTTGCCGCGCAGGGGAGGGAGGGGAAGGAGACAGCGGCTTGTTGCCGTGGAGGGAGGGGAGGGAGGGGAAGGAGACAGTGGCTTGTTGCCGCGCAGGGGAGGGAGGGGAAGGAGACAGCGGTTTGTTGCCGCGGAGGGGAGGGAGGGAAAGGAGACATTGAGAAGGGAAGCCTCAGTGCTGATGTGCTGATGGCAATGTGGTTTTATTAAAAAATGTTCAAAAATTAAACAGCTACAAAGAACTACAAAAATGGCCGAGTGCCAATGTTTTTTTTCACACTGAGCATGCGCGAACGCTCCAACGCGCAGCATTGCCGGCAGGAAAAAAACTAATTCCGCCCCCTCCCACTTACAAAATCGGTGCGAGTGTAGGCTCCGCCCCCCTGGGCGCCACGCCAAACAGACAAGGAGCTGCAGAGCGCTTGAGAATAGCGCGTTGTTTTTCTGGCGCCGTTTTAGGCGCAAAAAACGGGCGCCCAGCTCGGAGGGGCACCCGTTTTTTTATCCTGTGGAAACTTGGGCCCTTGGTCTCTTCCTGACACAATCTGTTTGAGTTAACCAAAATCGCTACTTTGCTCTACAGACTTGACTTTATATATTTATATATTTATGCTTACTTGAACCCTCCCTCTTATTAGTTTAAAGTCCTATCTACCACTCTAGTTATTTGATTTGCCAGGGCATTAGTCCCAGCCCGGTTTAAATGGAGTGCATCCCAATGGAACAGCTCCCTCTTTCCCCAGTACTGGTGCCAATGCCCCATGAATTGAAACACTTCTTCCCACAACCTTCTTTCAGCCATGCATTTAAACCTCTAATCTGTTTGATCCTATGCCAATTGGCGCGTGGCTCAGGTAGTAATCCAGAGATTATTAACTTTGATGTTCTTCTTTTTAATTTATACCCTAGCTCCTCAAACTCCCCCAGCAGAACCTCATTCCTCGTTCTACCTCTGTCATTTGTTCCTATGTGGACCACAACAACTGGATCCTCCACTTCTTTCTCCAAGTTCTTCTCCAGCAGTACTTAGCCCTGTAATCCACCATTTTACAAAAGTGAATACAATGGACTGACATGGATAAAGGGGTCTCCCTGCCTGCTCGTCCACCCAGCACATTAGAGATAGCAGCGGATCGTATTCACAGTCCATTTAACAGCCTTTTATCCGACTCTCTGTTTTCTGCTAGTTAGCCAATCCTCTATCCATGCTAATATATTGCCCCAACTCCATGAACTCTTATCTTGTGCAGTAATATTTTATGTGGCACCTTATTGAATGCCTTCTGGAAATCCAAATACACATTCACTGGTTCCCCTTTATCCACCCTGCTCGTTACATCCTTAAAGAACTCCAGCAAATTTGTCAAACATGATTTCCCTTTCATAAAACCATGCTGACTCTGCTGCTTTTCCAAATGTCCTGCCTTAACAATGGACTCCAGCATTTTACCAACGACAGATGTTAGGCTAACTGGGCTATAGTCTCCTGCTTTCTGTCTGCCTCCTTTTTTAAATTGGGGCGTTACATTTGCAGTTTTCAAATCCGCTGGGACCTCCCCAGAATCCAGGGAATTTTGGTAGATTACAATCAATCTCTGCAGCCAGTTCCTTTAAGACCCTAGGATGCAAGCCATCAGGTCCATGGGACTTGTCCGCCTTTATCCCATTATTTTACTGAGCACTACTTCTTTAGTGATAGTGATTGTTTTTAGTCCCTCCCACCCTATAGCCCCTTGATTATCCACTATTGGGATGTTTTTAGTGTCTTCTACCATGAAGACCAATACAAAATATTTGTTCAAAGTCTCTGCCATTTCCCTGTTCCCATTATTAATTCCCCAGTCTCATCCTCTAAGGGACCAACATTTACTTTAGCCACTCTTTTCCTTTTTATGTACCTGAAGAAACTCTTACTATCTGTTTTTATATTTTGTGTTAGTTTACTTTCATAATTTATCTTCCCTTTATTTTTTTAGTCGTGCTTTGCTGGCTTTTAAAAGTTTCCCAATCCTCTAGCCTCCCACTAGTCTTGGCCACTTGGTATTCCCTTGCTTTCAATTTGATATCATTCTTTATTTCCTTAGTTAGACATGGATGGTTATCCCTTCTCTTACAATCTTTCCTTCTCATTGGAATATATTTTTGTTGAGAGTTATGAAATATCTCCCTAAATGTTTGCCACTGCTCATCAACCATTCCACTCTTTAATCTATTTTTCCAGTCCACTTTAGCCAACTCTGCCTTCATATCATTTGTAGTCACCTTTATTTAAGCTTAGGACACTGGTTTAAGATCCAACTTTCTCATCCTACAACTGAATTTGAAATTCAACCATGCTATGGTCACTCATTCCTAAAGGATCCTTTATTAGGAGATCATTTATTAATCTTGTTTCATTACACAGTACCAGATCTAAGATAACCTGCCCCTGGTTGGTTCCGCAACGTACTGTTCAAGGAAACAATCCCGGATACACTCTATGAACTCTTCCTCAAGGCTACCCTGGCCAACTTGCTTTGTCCAATCAATATGAAGGTTTAAATTGCCCATGATTATTGCTGTTCCTTTTTTTACAAGCCTCCATTATTTTTTGATTTATACTCCATCCAACAGTGTAGCTACTGTTAGGGGGGCTATAGACTACGCTCATCAGTGACTTTTTTCCCTTATTATTCCTTATCACCATCCAAACTGATTCAACATCTTGATCTTCTGAGCTAATATCGTTTCTCACTAACACACTGATCTCATCCTTTATTAGCAGAGCTACCCCACTTCCTTTTCCTTTCTGTCTGTCCTTCCGAATTGTCAAATACCCCTGAATATTTAGTTCCCAGCCTTGGTCACCTTGCAACCATGTCTCTGTAATGGCTATCAGACCATACCCATTTGTTCTATTTGCCAACTCATCTATTTTGTTAAGAATGCTACATGAATTCAGAAGAGCTTTTAAATTTGTTTTTTTACTGACAGCCCGGCCAAAAAGGGGCTGTCTGGGTTGCTTCCTGCCTTCCTCCTCCTCGTCTTCTTCCTCCTCCTCGTCTTCTTCCTCTTACTCCTCTCCTCCTCCTCAGCTGGTCACCTTATGGCTTTGTCTTCATAATAGTAATGATGTGCAGCATGCAATAGACCACCAAAAATCTCGATACCCGCTCTGCTGAGTACTGCAGGGCTCCTCTCAGGCAGCGGAAGCATTGCTTCAGCATGCTAATTGTGTGCTTGATGATATTTTGTGTGGCAGCATGATTGTCATTGTATGAATGCTGCCCACATTTCCATGGGTTGCACATTGGAATCATGAGCTATGTTGTTAAGGATAGCCCTTGTCTCCCTGTATCCACCCTCTGGTTTGTCGTGGTGGCTCAAATGCAGATGGAACAGCGGACAATCACAGAATGAAGCCGTCATGACTGCTGCCAGGAAAACGGGCATTGACCTGCATGATTTGCTGAGTATGGTCGAATACCAGCTGGATATTGAGGGAGTGGAATCCCTTTTGGTTGCAGTACATTGACAAATCTTCTGGAATTTTTTGAGGATGTTTCCAGTAGAGTGGACAAGGGAGAACCAGTTGATGTGGTATATTTGGACTTTCAGAAGGCGTTCGACAAGGTCCCACACAAGAGATTGATGTGCAAAGTTAGAGCACATGGGATTGGGGGTAGTGTACTGACATGGATTGAGAACTGGTTGTCAGACAGGAAGCAAAGAGTAGGAGTAAATGGGTACTTTTCAGAATGGCAGGCAGTGACTAGTGGGGTACCGCAAGGTTCTGTGCTGGGGCCCCAGCTGTTTACACTGTACATTAATGATTTAGATGAGGGGATTAAATGTAGTATCTCCAAATTTGCGGATGACACTAAGTTGGGTGGCAGTGTGAGCTGCGAGGAGGATGCTGTGAGGCTACAGAGTGACTTGGATAGGTTAGGTGAGTGGGCAAATGCATGGCAGATGAAGTATAATGTGGATAAATGTGAGGTTATCCACTTTGGTGGTAAAAACAGAGAGACAGACTATTATCTGAATGGTGACAGATTAGGAAAAGGGGAGGTGCAAAGAGACCTGGGTGTCATGGTACATCAGTCATTGAAGGTTGGCATGCAGGTGCAGCAGGCGGTTAAGAAAGCAAATGGCATGTTGGCCTTCATAGCAAGGGGATTTGAGTACAGGGGCAGGGAGGTGTTGTTACAGTTGTACAGGGCATTGGTGAGGCCACACCTGGAGTATTGTGTACAGTTATGGTCTCCTAACCTGAGGAAGGACATTCTTGCTATTGAGGGAGTGCAGCGAAGGTTCACCAGACTGATTCCCGGGATGGCGGGACTGACCTATCAAGAAAGACTGGATCAACTGGGCTTGTATTCACTGGAGTTCAGAAGAATGAGAGGGGACCTCATAGAAACATATAAAATTCTGACGGGGTTAGACAGGTTAGATGCAGGAAGAATGTTCCCAATGTTGGGGAAGTCCAGAACCAGAGGTCACAGTCTAAGGATAAGGGGTAAGCCATTTAGGACCGAGATGCGGAGGAACTTCTTCACCCAGAGAGTGGTGAACCTGTGGAATTCTCTACCACAGAAAGTTGTTGAGGCCAATTCACTAAATATATTCAAAAAGGAGTTAGATGAGGTCCTTACTACTAGGGGGAATCAAGGGGTATGGCGAGAAAGCAGGAATGGGGTACTGAAGTTGAATATTCAGCCATGAACTCATTGAATGGCGGTGCAGGCTAGAAGGGCCGAATGGCCTACTCCTGCACCTATTTTCTATGTTTCTATGTTTCTATTTCAGAATTGACATGTGGTGTACTCAAAGCCGTGTCTCGATCGCCTGCTGCTCTCTGGCCAGAGAAAAGGAAATGTACTCAGCTCTCTTGGAATATACAGCCTCAGTGACCTCCCTTATGCAACAATGCATGACAAACTGGGAGATGTTTCAAATATATCCTGATCCAATCTGGAAGGAGCCCAATGCATAAAAGTTCATGGCCAACGTGACATTCACAGCAGTTGACAAAGCAGTCCCCGCCCTGCTCTGAGGTTGCAGTTGTGGCTGCAACAGCTGGCAGATTTAAGTGAGGACGTTCTTGGTAAAGCATAGACATTGGACACACTGTTCCTTGCTGAGGTTCAGGTAGGAGTATTGCCCCCTGGACACCCTTGGCGGATATGGCCTCTTGCTAGGGAAGAGTGATTATAACATGATAGAATTTCACATTCAGTTTGAGGGTGAGAAACTTGGGTCTGAAAATAGTGTCTTAAAATTAAATAAAGGCAATTACAAATGTATGAAGATAGAGTTGGCTAAAGTGGATTGGGAAAATAGATTAAAAAGTCAGATAGTCGATAAGTAGTGGCAGATAGTTAAGGAGAAATTTCATAATTCTCAAAAAAGATATATATATATATTCCATTGAGAAAGAAAGACTCTGTGAGAAGGATGAACTATCTACGGCTAACTAAGGAAGTTAAGGATGGTACCAAATTGAAAGAAAAGACATACAATGTTGCAAAGATTAGTAGTAGGCTAGAATATTGGAAACATTTTAGAAACCAACAAAGGATGACTAAAAAAATAATGAAAAGGGAGACAATAGATTATGAGAGTAAATTAGCAAGAAATATAGAAATAGACAGTAAGAGCTTCCACAAGTATATAAAAAGGAAGAGAGTAGCTAAAGTAAATGTTGGTCCCTTAGAGGATGAGACTGGGGAATTAATAATGAGAAACAAGGAAATGGCAGAGACTTTGAACAAATATGCACTATCTGTCTTCATGGTAGAAGGCACTAAAAGTATCCCAATAATAGTAGAAAATCAGAGGAAATTAAAACAATTATCACTAGAGAAAAAGTACTAGGCAAACTAATGGGACTACGGGCTGACAAGCCCCCTGGACCCAATGGCCTGCATCCTAGGGTCTTAAAAGAAGTGGCTGTAGAAAAAGTGGATGCATTGGTTATCATCTTCCAAAATTCCCTAGATTCTGGAAATGTCCCAGCAGATTGGAAAACCGCAAATGTAATGCCCCTATTCAAGAATGGAGGGAGAAATAAAGCAGGAAACTATAGGCCAGTTAGCCTAACATCTGCCATTGGGAAAATCATAAAATCATAGAATCATAGAAGTTTACAGCATGGAAGGAGGCCATTTCGGCCCATTGTGTCCGCGCTGGCCAACAAGAGACTATCGAGCCGAATCCCACTTTCCAGCTCTAGGTCCGTAACCCTGCAGGTCACGGCATTTCAAGTGCACATCCAAGTACTTTTTAAATGTGGTGAGGGTTTCTGCCTCTACCATCCTTTTAGGCAGTGAGTTCCAGACCCGCACAACCCCCTGTGTGAAGAAATTTCCCCTCAAATCCCCTCTAAACCTTCTACCAATTACTTTTAATTTATGCCCCCTGGTTGTTGACCCCTTTGCTAAGGGAAATAGGCCCTTTCTATCCACTCTATCTAGGCCCCTCATAATTTTATACACCTCAATGAGGTCTCCCCTCAGCCTCCTCTGTTCCAAGGAAAACAAACCCAGCCTATCCAATCTGTTGGAATGCATTATTAAGGAAATAGTAGCAGGACATTTAGAAAATCATAATAAAATCAAGCAGAGTCAACATGGTTTTATGAAAGGGAAATTGTGTTTGACAAATTTATTAGAGTTCTTTGAGGATGTAACGAGCAGGGTGGATAAAGGGGAGCCAGTAGATGTAGTGTATTTGGATTTACAAAAGGCATTCGATGAGGTGCCACATAAAAGGTTACGACACAAGATGAGAGCTCATGGTGTTGTGGATAATATGTTAGCATGGATAGAGGATTGGCTAACTATTAGAAAACAGAGAGATGGGATAAATGAGTCATTTTCAGGTTGGCAAACTGTAACAAGTGGGATGCCACAGGGATCAGTGCTGGGGCCTCAACTATTTACAATCAATATTAATGACTTGGATGAAAGGACTGAGTGGAATGTAGCCAAATTTGCTGATGATACAAAGATAGGTGGGAAAGCAAGTTGTGAAGAGGACACAGTCTGCAAAGGGATATTGATAGGTTAAGTGAGTGGGCAAAAATTTGACAGATGGAGTATAATGTGGGAAAATGTGAGGCTATCCACTTTGGCAGTAAGAATAGAAAAGCAAAATATTATCTAAATGGAGAGAGACTACAGAATGCAGCAGTACAGAGGGATCTTGGGGTCCTCGTACATGAAGCACAAAAAATTAGCATGCAGGTACAGCAAATAATTAGGAAGGCAAGTAGAATGTTGGCCTTTATTGCAAAGGCAATGGAGTATAAAAGTAGGGACATCTTGCTACAACTGTACAGGGCATTGGTGAGACTACACTTAGAATACTGCGTGCAGTTTTGGTCTCCTTATTTAAGGAGGAATATACTTGCATTGGAGGCAGTTCAGAGAAGGTTCACTGGGTTGATTCCTGGGATGAAGGGGTTGCCTTATGAGGAATGGTTGAGCAGGTTGGGCTTGTATATATTGCAGTTTAGAAGAATGAGAAGCGATCTTATTGAAACATATAAGTTTCTGAGGTGGCTTGACAGGTTAGATGCCAAGAGGAGGGGGGGAATCTAGAACTAGGGGGCATAGTTTCAGAATAAGGGGTCGCAGAACCTTTGGAACTCTCTGCCCCAGAGAGCTGTGGAAGCTGAGTCATTGAATATATTGAAGGCTGAGATAGACAGATTCTTGAACTATAGGGAAATCAAGGATTATGGAAAACAGGCAGGAAAGTGGAGTTGAGGCCAAGGTCAGATCAGCCATGATCTTATTGAATGGCAGAGCAGGCTCGAGGAGCCGTATGACTTACTCCTGTTCCTATTTCTTATGTTCTTATGTTCCTATACTGAGAGCCATTCTCCCCCTCTCCGCTGTTACAGCAACTTGTCCTGCTCTGTGTCGCTTTGGCTCAATCTCCCTGTCCTGCTGTAGACCAAATGGAATGCCTCCTACTGCACCTATGTCTGGGAACAGTGGTCTGTGCAGAATCCTTAAATCAGGACAATGGCCTTCAGTGCCTGCCATACCATTCCCTGTAGACTTCAGTAACTTTAAAGGACTGTACAAAGCACGAAACATTTCTACAATTTCAGAAACAGTCAGTAGAATACAATTATCATCATCATAGGCAGTCCCTCAGAATCGAGGAAGACTTGCTTCCACTCTTAAAATGAGTTCTTAGATGGCTGAACAGTCCAATATGAGAACCACAGTCCCTGTCACAGGTGGGACAGATAGTCATTGAGGGTAAGGGAGGGTGGGACAGATTTACCGCATGCTCTTTCCGCTACCTGCGCTTGATTTCTGCATGTTCTCGGCGATGAGACTCGAGGTGTTCAGTGCCCTCCTGGATGCACTTCCTCCACTCAGGACGGTCTTTAGTCAGGGACTCCCAGGTGTCCGTAGGGATGTTGCACTTTATCAGGGAGGCTTTGAAGGTGTCCTTGTAATGTTTCCTCTGCACACCCTTGGCTCGTTTGCCGTGAAGGAGTTCCGAGTAGAGCGCTTGCTTTGGGAGTCTCGTGTCTGGCATGCAGACAATGTGGCCTGCCCAGCGGAGCTGATCAAGTGTGGTCAGTGCTTCAATGCTGAGGATGTTGGCCTGGTCGAGGACGCTAATGTTGGTGCATCTGTCCTCCCAGGGGATTTGTAGGATCTTGTAGAGACATAGTTGGTGGCAGTTCTCCAGCGACTTGAGGTGTCCACTGTACATGGTCCATGTCTCTGAGCCATACAGGAGGGCGGGTATTACTATAGCCCTGCAGACCATGAGCTTGATGGCAGATTTGAAGGCCTGGTCTTCGAACACTCGTTTCCTCAATTAGCAACTAACCTGTAAGTAGTTAATGATTCCTTTAAATAGGACTATTGGGGCGAGTCCTTTCTGCTGCTGAACATGCAGTCAGGTTTGTGAGTTTAAGAGAGTGCATTAGCTGGAACTTTGAGCTCCAAAATGGTAGCGCTGGCATCCAATCAGCATTGCACGCCAATTGACGTCACGATTGGCCGACTCTGCATACTGCCGGCACATGCACCCTGTGCTAGCGCTCTATTCAAGATCGCGTCTGGTGCGGCCTGCACCAGAAGTGTGCGCATCCACTAGGGGATGCCATTTTGGACCAGAATAAGCACCTGTTGAGCCGAACAACGGGGGCTACGGAGCCGAATTTTGCAGCCTAGATTGATAACAGCATTAAACCCATTTGTTTACGGAAAATATAGTTTTGGAAAAAAAAATAAAGCACCCTGCATAAAATGGAGGCATTGTAAGTGAAACAATGTACAACTAATAGCAAAACTGATCTTCCACAAGGTGTATTACAAGGCAGTCATTTTTGAAAATGGATTACTCATGAATAGAGTATCTTATACATATGTAGCGCTCAAATTTCCCCTGCATTTGTGCTGTTTTTTTGGCACGTGCTGCTTTTTCTGGCGTGTTAAAAAATTAAAGTTTCCCCAATGAATGTAAATCAGTTAGTTACGATTTTTTAATGTTCGTTTTTGTTTGCGTCATGGGGGCGGAATCTGATGTCTGCGCCAGTTTATCTCAGTTATGTAAGTTTGCCCAAGACAAATTTCTCCTAGGTTGGCATATGTGACCACTCGTGAGTTAAGAAAAACTAGCGCGCGGTGAAAAATGGGCGCAAAAAGACGCCGTTATTGTTCTTCAGCGAAGTTTTGGAGGGAGCGAAGAACACTTAAGTATGCATAATAAAGATTACATTTTTTTACCTTAAAACGCTGTAAATGGAAGTTTGATGGAATTTGATAAGTTTTCATTTTTTTTAAACTGACACGCCATCACCGAACATCTGCAAACAGGGCTCAAGGGTCGGAGCGTCGGCCAGCGGAATCTGATACTCGCCCGGACACAGGGGCTCAGGGCTCAGCTTCAAAAGAAGCCTGAGAGGGGGTGGGGGCTGTGGAAGGCATACGGAAGGCATCAGAAGCTTGCACTACCCATCAAATGTAGTCCAGGGGGTTGGGTTGCTCAGACCTAGGTGTGGTCCATACAGACCTTGTGGGGAGAGAGATCGAAGAACCTTGTCCTGACTGCCTACCGTTTTAAGCATCTTGTAAAGGTAAAATTTAAGCATGGGGGCAATACTGACAATGCCATGCCTTGTGCAAGCCTTCTGCATGATAGAAACATAGAAACATAGAAAATAGGTGTAGGAGTAGGCCATTCGGCCCTTCGAGCCTGCACCGCCATTCAATAAGATCATGGCTGATCATTCCCTCATTACCCCTTTCCTGTTTTCTCTCCATACCCCTTGATCCCCTTAGCCGTAAGGGCTATATCTAACTCCCTCTTGAATATATCCAATGAACTGGCATCAACAACTCTCTGCGGCAGGGAATTCCACAGGTTAACAACTCTCTGAGTGAAGAAGTTTCTCCTCATCTCAGTCCTAAATGGCCTACCCCTTATCCTAAGACTGTGTCCTCTGGTTCGGAACTTCCCCAACATCGGGAACAATCTACCCGCATCTATCCTGTCCAGTCCCGTCAGAATCTTAAATGTTTCTATGAGATCCCCTCTCATCCTTCTAAATTCCAGTGTATAAAGGCCCAGTTGATCCAGTCTCTCCTCATATGTCAGTCCTGCCATCCCGGGAATCAGTCTGGTGCTGCGGAGGAGACAATTGATTCGACGTCATCGCATGAGGAACCTCAGAGCACGTAGAGTGATGGGCAGGAGGCCTTACCCACGTCAGGTATATTGAGAGGCGTTCATATTGGCACCTGAGTGATGCAGACTGTGTCAGAAAGCTGCCATTTCTGCAAAGAAGTTGTAACTGAGATCTGTGAATTAGTAAAAGCAGACCTGCAACCTAGAAGTGTCAGGAGGACTGCTTTATCAGTTGAAGTGAAGGTTAGAGCTGCACTTTCATTCTATGCATCTGGATCATTCCAAGTTACAGCAGGAGATGTGTGCGCCATTTCTCAACATGCAACACATGTCTGCATTCAGCAGGTGACGCTGTACTATATGCCCGGAGGAATGACTACATAAAGTTCCCCATGACCACTCAGGCAATGCGTGTCAGGGCTGTGGGCTTCTCAGGATTTCTGGCTTCCCCAAGTACAGGGCTGCATTGATTGTACCCATATTGCCTTGCAAGCATCTTTCGAGGATTCCGAGATGTACAGGAACAGATAAGGCTTTCTCTCAATTAATGCGCAGCGCGTGTGTGATGACACGCATTGCATCATGTCAGTTGATGCAAGATATCCTGGGAGAACCCATGATGCGTTCACCCTATACGAGAGCATTATATCTGCCATGTTTCAACAGCAGGCAGAAAGCAGAGCTGGCTACTGGGAGACAAAGGTTGGCCACCTGGCTCATGACGCCCCTAGGCATAGCCCGGACGGAAGCTGACCGGGAATACATCACGTTGCACATTGCGACGCGCAGCATAATAGAGAGGACCATTGGCATCTTGAAACAGCATTTCCGATGCCTGGACCATTCCGGAGGCTACTTGCAAGACTTCC
This sequence comes from Pristiophorus japonicus, assembly GCF_044704955.1. NCBI lineage: Eukaryota > Metazoa > Chordata > Chondrichthyes > Pristiophoridae > Pristiophorus > Pristiophorus japonicus. Next base: position 116,972,091 of record NC_091979.1, read on the forward strand.
CTGAGATTGTCGGTCAGTTCACTGTTGTGTGCTGCATGCTACATAACTTAACCATCATGAGGCAGCAGCAGCTGGTAGTAGAAGACCCACCTGAGGTGAGAGTGCCTGATGATAATGATGAGGAAGATGCAGATGATGATGAGGAGGAGGACGAGGACGAGAAAGCCATGCAACTACCTGAACCCAGAGCACGACGGCGGAGGAGGGCGGGCCGTCATGCCCCTTTAACGATTGCTCGAGCCTTGCACCAGCAGCTCATCCGTGAACATTTTGCTGCCTGATGGCTCAGCGGCAACTATTCTACATGGACCATGTTTACTGTTTGGACCTGTTCCATAATTTTGTGTTGTGTTAATGGAACAAATGATGGAAATGATTCTTGTTTGCTTCAAAAAGTTGTGTTAATAATGGAAATGATTCAGTTATAATTTAAAATATATTTTATTCAAAAGTTTAACATTTGTTTGTACTTACTTAACTTTAATAAAAATATTCTTGTATCAAACTTTTAAGTTTTCACTTAAGATCACTTACAAACTCTAAGAACACTTACAAACTTTTAAACGTAAATTTACATAACTTACAAAAAGCTTTTAATTTGAGAACAATTACAACAGCAACAACAATAATAATAACAGCAGCAAAGAAAGGCTGCACCCATCTCGCCTCCGCATTATTCTAAAACCGCCCGCTGCGCTTGGTTTTGGTGCCTCCACCACTTCTGCCCGCAGGCGGTGGTGCAGCGTTTCTCAGATTGGTACCAAGCTTATTCTTTCAAACATCTCGGGTAATGTGCAATTCTTGGGGGGGTGGGGGGGGGGGTGCGGGGGTGCAGCCGGTAATAATGTGGAAGGCCTGCATTGGGCATCTTCAGAGGCTGATCTGGAGATTGGAGTAGGAGTGGCAGTTGATTCTGTCAAGGGACGCGGAGTCTGGGCGTGTTCCTTTATTGCAGCAGCTAACTTCGACATTCCATCCCTCATGTTCCCTGAGTGTCTCAATACCTCCAACATTTCCTCCCTTATGTTCGCCGACAGTGCATCAGCTACCTGCGACATTCCCTCCCTCATGTATACCAACATTGTTTCTGCTGACTAGGATATTCCCTCCCTCATGTTCCCGGACAGCTTTTCCATTTGTCGTGAGAATGTTGTTACTTCTCCCAACAGTCCCGATTCCTCATCACCCACCCAACTGATGGTGTCTAGGAGTGTTCGGGTAAGATCAATGTTCTCTGTACTCATTGCCATCATGTGAACCACATCTGTTAGATTCTGCACCTCAGGAGAGCGCGGTCAAAAGTAAGAAAGAAGTAAAAAGTAATCGAAGTGTGACGTCACAGCCAAGAGGGTAAGCGATTGGCTGGTTGATTGGTGAGTAGTTTTCTTTTTCTTTATCTTTTTTCTTTTTCTCAGCAGTAAGAAACCTTGTCATTAATGCCAAATTAAGTAATTTAAGGGCTAAGTCATGGCAGGAGAGCCCAGACCCATGTCATGCTCCTCCTGTGCTACGTGGGAAATCAGGGACGCTTCCAGTGTCCCTGACTACTATGTGTGCGGGAAGTGTATCCAGCTACAGCTCCTGACAGACCGCATTGCAGCACTGGAGCTGCACATGGATTCATTCTGGAGAATCCGCGATGCTCAGGATGTTGTGAATAGCACGTTTAGTGAGTTGGTCACACCGCAGGTAAAGGTTACACAGCCAGATAATGAATGGGTGACCAACAGGAAGAGCAGTGGAAGGAAGGTAGTGCATCTTCCTCCAAAACAGATATACCACCTTGGGTACTGTTGGGGGAGATGGCTCATCAGGGGAAACATAGAAACATAGAAAATAGGTGCAGGAGTAGGCCATTCGGCCCTTTGAGCCTGCACCGCCATTCAATAAGATCATGGCTGATCATTCCTTCAGTACCCCTTTCCTGCTTTCTCTCCATACCCCTTGATCCCCTTAACCGTAAGGGCCATATGTAACTCCCTCTTGAATATATCCAATGAACTGGCATCAACAACTCTCTGCGGCAGGGAATTCCACAGGTTAACAACTCTCTGAGTGAAGAAGTTTCTCCTCATCTCAGTCCTAAATGGCCTATCCCTTATCCTAAGATGATGTCCCCTGGTTCTGGACTTCCCCAACATTGGGAACATTCTTCCCGCATCTAACCTGTCCAGTCCCGTCAGAATCTTATATGTTTCTATGAGATCCCCTCTCATCCTTCTAGACTCCAGTGAATAAAGGCCCAGTTGATCCAGTTTCTCCTCATATGACAGCCCAGCCATCCCTGGAATCAGTCTGGTGAGCCTTCGCTGCACTCCCTCAATAGCAAGAACGCCCTTCCTCAGACTAGGAGACCAAAACTGAACACAATACTCCAGGTGAGGCCTCACTAAGGCCCTGTACAACTGCAATAAGACCTCCCTGCTCCTATATTTAAATCTCCTAGTTATGAAGGCCAACATACCATTTGCCTTCTTTACCGCCTGCTGTACCTGCGTGCCCACTGTCAGTGACTGATGAACCATGACACCCAGGTCTTGGGAAGGCAGCAGCAGCCAAGTTCATGGCACCATGGGTGGCTCTGCTGCGCAGGAGGGCAGGAAAAAGAGTGGGAGAGCTATAGTGGTCGGGGATTCTATTGTAAAGGGAATAGATAGACGTTTCTGCCGCTGCAAACGTAACTCCAGGGTGGTATGTTGCCTCCCTGGTGCAAGGGTCAAGGATGTCTCAGAGCGGCTGCAGGGCATTCTGGAGGGGGAGGGTGAATAGCTAGTTGTCGTGGTGCATATAGGTACCAAAGATATAGGTAAAAAGTGGGATGAGGTCCTACAAGCTGAATTTAGGGAGCTAGGAGTTAAATTAAAAAGTAGGACCTCAAAGGTAGTAATCTCAGGATTGCTACCAGTGCCACGTGCTAGTCAGAGTAGAAATAGCAGGATAGTTAAGATCAATACATGGCTTGAGGAATAGTGCAAGAGGAAGGGATTCAAATTCCTGGGACATTGGAACCAGTTCTGGGGGAGGTGGGACCAGCAAAAACCGGACAGTCTGCACCTGGGCAGGACCGGAGCCGATGTCCGAGGGGGAATGTTTGCTAGTGCTGTTGGGGAGAATTTAAACTAGTAGAGCAGGGGGATGGGAACCTATGCAGGGAGACAGAGGGAAATAAAATGGGGTCAGAAGCAAAAGGTATAAAGGAGAAAAGTAGAAGTGGAGGGCAGAAAAATCAAAGGCAAAAACCAAAAAGGGCCACATTACAACATAATTCTAAAAGGACAAAGAGTGTTAGAAAAAGAAGCCTGAAGGCTCTGTGTCTCAATGCGAGGAGCATTTGTAATAAGGTGGATGAATTAACTGTGCAGATAGCTGTTAACAGATATGATGTAATTGGGATTACGGAGACATGGCTCCATGGTGACCAAGGCTTGGAAAATGGTAGTCAATATTCAGGAAAGATAGACTGAAAGGAAAAGGACGTGCGGTAGCGTTGCTGTTTAAAGAGGAGATTAATGCAATAGTAAGGAAGGACATTAGCGTGGATGAAGTGGAATTTATATGGGTAGAGCTGCGGAACACCAAAGGGCAGAAAACGCTAATGGGAGTTGTGTACGGACCACCAAACAGTCATCGTGAGGTTGGGGGTGGCATCAAACAGGAAATTAGGGATGCGTGCAATAAAGGTACAGCCGTTATCATGGGTGACTTTAATCTACATATAGATTGAGCTAAACAAACTGGTAGCAATACGGTGGAGGAGGATTTCCTGGAGTGTAAAAGGGATGATTTTCTTGACCAATATGTCGAGGAACCAACTAGAAGGCTGGCCATCCTAGATTGGGTGTTGTGTAATGAGAGAGGATTAATTAGCAATCTTGTTGTGCGAGGTCCCTTGGGGAAGAGTGACCATAATATGGTAGAATTCTTCATTAAGATGGAGAGTGACACAGTAATTCAGAGACTAGAGTCCTGAACTTAAAGAAAGGTAACTTCGACGGTATGAGACGTGAATTGGCTAGGATAGACTGGCGAATGATACTTAAAGGGTTGACGGTGGATTGGCAATGGCAGACATTTAAAGATTACATGGATGAACTTCAACAATTGTACATTTCTGTTTGCCATAAAAATAAAACGGGGAAGGTGGCTCAACAGTAGCTTACAAGGGAAATTAGGGATAGTGTTAAATCCAAGGAAGAGGCATATAAATTGGCCAGAAAAAGCAGCAAACCTGAGGACTGGAAGAAATTTAGAATTCAGCAGAGGAGGACAAAGGGTTTAATTAGGAGGGGGAAAATAGAATATGAGAGTAAGCTTGCAGGGAACATAGAAACTGACTGCAAAAGCTTCTACTGATACGTGAAGAGAAAAGGATTAGTGAAAACACATGTGGGTTGCTTACAGTCACAATCAGGTGAATTTATAATGGGGAACAAAGAAATGGCAGACCAATTGAACAAATACTTTGGTTCTGTCTTCACTAAGGAAGACACAAATAACCTTCCGAAAATACTAGGGGACCGAGGATCTAGCTAGGAGGAGGGACTAAAGGAAATCCTTATTAGTCAGCAAATTGTGTTAGGGAAATTGATGGGATTGAAGGCCGGTAAATCCCCAGGGTCTGATAGTCTGCATCCCAGAGTACTTAAGGAAGTGATCCTAAAAATAGTGGATGCATTCTTATTCATTTTCTAACATTCGATAGAATCTGGATCAGTTCCTATGGACTGGAGGGTAGCTAACGTAACCCCACTTTTTAAAAAAGGAGGGAGAGAAAACAGGGAATTATAGACCAGTCAGCCTGACATCGGTGGTGGGGAAAATGTTGGAATCAATTATTAAAGATGTAATCGCAGTGCATTTGGAAAGCATTTGGATTGGTCCAAGTCAGCATGGATTTATGCAAGGGAAATCATGCTTGACAAATCTTCTAGAATTCTTTGAGTATATAACTAGTAGAGTGGACAAGGGTGATCCAGTGGATGAGCTGTATTTAGACTTTCAAAAGGCTTTTGACAAGGTCCCACACAAGAGATTAGTGTGCAAAATTAAAGCACATGGTATTGGGGGTAATGTACTGACGTGGATAGAGAACTGGTTGGCAGACAGGAAGCAAAGATTAGGAATAAATGGGACCTTTTCAGAATGGCAGGCAGTGACTAGTGGGGTACTGCAAGGTTCAATGCTGGGACCCCAGCTATTTACAATATACATTAATGATTTAGATGAAGGAATTGAGTGTAATATCTCCAAGTTTTCAGATGACACTAAGTTCAGTGGCAGTGTGAGCTGTGAGGAGGATGCTAAGAGGCTGCAGGGTGACTTGGACAGGTTAGGTGAGTGGGCAAATACATGGTAGATGCAGTATAATGTAGATAAATGTGAGGTTATCCACTTTGGTGGTAAAAACAGGAAGGCAGATTATTATCTGAATGGTGACAGATTAGTAAAAGGGGTGGCACAACGAGACCTGGGTGTCATGGTACATCAGTCATTGAAAGTTGGCATGCAGGTACAGCAGACGGTGAAGAAGGCAAATGGTATGTTGGCCTTCATAGCGAGAGGATTTGACTATAGGAGCAGGGCCTTGGTGAGGCCACACCTTGAATATTGTGTACATTTTTGGCCTCCTAATCTGAGGAAGGACATTCTTGCTATTGAGGGAGTGCAGCGAAGGTTCACCAGGTTTATTCCGGGATGACAGGACTGACATATGAAGAAAGATTGGATCGACTAGGCTTATATTCAATGGAATTTAGAAGAATGAGAAGGGATCTCATAGAAACATATAAAATTCTGACAGGATTGGACAGGTTAGATGCAGGAAGAATGTTCCCAATGTTGGGGAAGTCCAGCAGCAGGGGTCACAGTCTAAGGATAAGGGGTAAGCCATTTAGGACCGAGTTGAGGAGAAACTTCTTCACCCAGAGAGTTGTGAACCTGTGGAATTCTCTACCACAGAAGGTTGTTGAGGTCAGTTTGTTAGATATATTGAAAAGGGAGTTAGATGTGTCCTTTGCGGCTAAAGGGATCAAGGGGTATGGAGAGAAAGCCAGAATGGGGTACTGAAGTGCATGATCAGCCATGATCATATTGAATGGCGGTGCAGGCTCAAAGGGCTGAATGGCCTATTCCTGCACCTATTTTCTATGTTTCCTTTCCCTTCTCACCCTGCATCACATTGGGACCCGCAACCTGGGATGGTGGGGCCCTGGTTGTGTCTCGCTGCACCACACTGGAATCCCCAGCGTTGGACGGTGGGAAACCACTACTCAGGGAAGGGGGCCGGCACCTCAATGGGCGGCACCTGCACCTCCTCCAGAGTGAGTATAACAGTGGGGGCTTCATCCATCCATCTATTCCCTCCCCTTCCCCCCAATGCTCTTGGTTTGGAAGGTGTGATTGAATGATGTTCTCTTCAGGCTCGTCCTTGTCTGAATCTTCTTCTGCATCGTCAGGGTTGGCCTCAAGTTCTGCAAAATATAACAGAACAGACAAATGGTTATCAGAAGAGGAGGGGTCAGGGTGGGTGGCATGTGTAGGCTCATACAGCGCAGGCAGCAGGCTGATTTGAGGGACCACAATGAACGATAGCACATTGCATCAATCGAAGTGTAGCTGACGGAGACATCCCTATGAACCGAAGCATGGCTCGCCCGCGCAATACTTAACATTTAGCAAAGCCAGACTGTGGAATTTACAGGATTTATCCTCTCCTTCGAGTGTGGGCCCAGCTTGTGCAGTGGTGGTTGCTTTTGTCCAGGCAGGACCTATCAAAGCAGTGACCCTCTCTTCCAAGTGTGTCAGTGGGTGCAGATTTGCCGGGCCTCCTCCTGTTTGAGTTCTTTCTTGTTTGTTGTTTGCCACTTTCCTCTGCAAAGATGAAAATATAACTTTTTAGAGAGAGTGTTGTTCTGCTGCGTGGGATATATACAGATGGTCACATTTACAATTTGATTGAAAAATGAAAACATTACTTACACTAACTACTTGACCAAGGTCCTGCCATTTCTTTTTGCACTGGCCTCCAGATCTCGTGGTGGGTGGGTGGCATGAGTAGGCTCACATATCGCAGGCCAGGTAGCAGGCTGATTTGAAGGACCATGTTGAATTTGCAGCACTTACACTCTCCCTCGAGTGTGGGCCCAGCTTGTGCAGTGGTGATTGCTTTTCTCCAGGCAGGATCCATCAAAGCAGCGACCACCTCTTCCAAGGGTGTCAGTGGCTGCAGATTTGCCGGGCCTCCTCCTGTTAGAGTTCTTTCTTGTTTGTCGTGTGCCATTTTCCTCTGCAAAGATGAAAATCCAACTTTTTAGAGAGGGTGCCTTTCTGCTGGGTGGGACATACAGATGGTCACATTGGCAATTGTAATTCCATTGAATAAATGAAAATATTATTTACACTAACTACTTGACCAAGGTCCTACCACTTCTTTTTACATTGGCCTCCAGATTTCGTGGTGGTCACCATTGCACAGTAATCTTCTGCAACTTGGTTGCTTCATTTCTTTGGGTGGAACTTTTATGTGACCTCTGCTGGTGTCCAGCTCCTGCCATCTGCCCTCAGTCACAGTAACTAGTGCCTCCACTTCATCCTATACGAAATTCTTGGTCCTTGCGCCGCTTTGCATCTTGTATTACAGCTCCGATTTTTCCAATGATAATTAAAGTTCTCACACAGCACTCAAAGTTCTCACACACACAACTGGCTCTTTAAAAATGGCTGATTGCAGACCGGGAACTGTGCTGCACATCACGTCAAAATTAGGAATCACGTCAAAAACGTCCTTTTTTCTTGCGCATGCGCAGAAGGGGCAGCATTATTTCTTCGGCGCAGACAGCAGGCTCCACCCCCCGAGGCTGCAGGACAGGTTATGCGGCGCCAATTAAAAATATAATAGAGTGGGGAAATTTGGCATTTATTTTTAGAGCGGTTGTGACCTAGAAAAATGGGCATAACTCTGGCAATATGCCAAAAAGTGGCTTTGGGCAAAATTGAGCCGGTTGGCCTTAACATTTGGTTAATTCCAAGTATCTCCACAGTCTCCATTTAATAATTCTGGCTCAAATATTATAATATATTATTGATATATTAGTTATTGATTTGCATTTTAAAATGATATAAAGGAAGATTCTACAGTGATTTTCCAATATTCTTTAATTTCCCAGCATCACTATATATATATAATCTTATATTTCTCAAAGTTCTTTTGGAACATGTGCTAAGTATTTTAGGTGTAATTTCAAATGATTTCCTTTGTCATACACTTCATATTCCTACTTAGTTTAGTTCTGCAAACCTGGTTACAGCATAACATTTATCATCCATCAATCACCACCAACTGATCCCTGCAAATGACACTGGTTCCCTATCATTCAGCAAATTAGCTTTACAATTTGTAAGGCTCCCCTAAACTTTCAAACTTTCTCCACTCCCCCCCCCCTCCCCCCTTGTTTCCTGCAAACAATGACTCAGGCGTCAGCTTCCCTATGACACCTTATCTTAAATGACCATTCTTTCTGCATGGGCCTAGGCAGTTCAGGCAGACAGGTTATTTCGCCAAAGAGGCATAATCACTGAGCCTGTTCCCATCCTCACTTGATAAGCTTACTGAATACCCTCACCATTATTTCAACTGAGATGAGCTAACAGCACAGCCTTTCAAGTGAAACTTGGGCCTCCACAGCTTAGTAACACTGAGCACTTAATTTATCCACTGAAACCATCATCGTATTCCCTCCCCCATTTTCTTGATAGGCGCATCAACTGTTTTTTTATCCAAAATGCTGTTGCTATTACTGTATTGCCATTTCTGGGGAAATCCATTAAAAAAAAATCTACACTCCTCCATTTATTAAATCTATTTTCACATTGTGATACACCACTGCATCTTGTAAATTGCTCACTTCTCAAAGAATCTTCTTCCTGATGGGTGCATTGTTCAATGGTTACCAGCTGCTCAAGTGGCAATTATTCATTTGAGCCTTGATATTCGAATGCAGACTGATCCTATCCCAAGCCTATATTCACACATCGGTGGTGCGCCCGCCCAGTGTGACAGTCAGGAGACTCAAATGGATTTTGGGTTCTGGTCTCATTAACTTTTCCTGGTGAGCTGTGGGTACCAAATGGGCACACTGCTGCAGCTCATTGACTTCTTGCAGCAGAAAATTGTCTGGTTGTAGCACACAGCTGGCCGGTAGGTAAGGTAGGTTGGGGATGGTGCAGATTTTTTGCAGGGGACGAGAACAGGCTGCCAGTGAGCCAGAGGATCAAAAATCTTAAATAAAACACCAAAAAGTTACCTTTGAGAGACCTCCAGTGATCCCTTTAAAGAACTGCTAGGCACCCATTTAAAGGGTGAATCAGGCTGAAAATTGATTTAGGAGGGTAAATGGGTGTACAAAGTCCCCACTGGAAACGGCCAACTAGCAGTTGAAAATCCCCCCCCCCCCCCCATCAGAAAGATGTATAGCTGCTTGTGAGAGGGAGAGTGAAATGGATAACAAGGTAATATTATTATAGAATAATTTTGTTTATTTCATATTCTTGTTTACCTTCCCAGTTATGTCCATTGGCTTGAGTTGCAATGTTCTCCCTAATGGTCCCCTCTGGAGAACTCAGAACATTAATATGCTGCATTCTTTTTGGCAGACCAATGACTTGTAATTCTATGCCAATTTAAATTGCCAGTGAAATAGAAAATAGAGTTAATGGGCCACACCCTGCTAGAACAATAACGTTGCGTTAACAATGCTCGCGCAAATCAGCCAGCAAGTTCAGTGGATATGCTGTCAGTTGCGAATCTCCATAACTTGGTCAATTTATGCCGCTCCGCGGCATCTTGCTCTCTACTTCCCCGTTATTTTTAAGAACTTGTTGGATTTGCACATTAATTGCCCATTAAACTTGCCACAGAAAGTTAGGAGTGGTAATTAAGAGTGTAACGATGTGATATGGAGACATGGCTCCAGGGTGGCCAAGGCTGGGAACTCAACATCCAGGGGTATTCAACATTCAGGAAGGATCGACAGAAAGGGAAAGGAGGTGGGGTAGAGTTGCTGGTTAAAGAGGAAATTAATGCAAGGACATTAGCGTGATGAGGTGGAATCTGTATGGGTAGAGCTGTGGAATACCAAAGGGCAGAAAACACTAGTGGGAGTCGTGTACAGACCACCAAACAGTAGCAGTGAAGTTGGGGACAGCATTAAACAAGAAATTAGGAATGCATGCAATAAAGGTACAGCAGTTATCATGGGCAACTTTAATCTACATATAGATTGGGCTAACCAAACTGGTAGCAATACGGTGGAGGAGGATTTCCCGGAATATATTAGGGATGGTTTTCTAGACCAATATGTCGAGGAACTAACTAGAAGGCTGGCCATCCGAGACTGGGTGATGTGTAATGAGAAAGGACTAATTAGCAATCTTGTGATGCAAGGCCCCCTGGGGAAGAGTGACCATAATATGGTAGAATTCTTTATTAAGATGGAGAGTGACACAGTTAATTCAGAGACTAGAGTCCTGAACTTAAGGAAGGGTAACTTCGATGGTATGAGACGTGAATTGGCTAGAATAGACTGGCGAATGATACTTAAAGGGTTGACGGTGGATATGCAATGGCAAACATTTAAAGATCACATGGATGAACTTCAACAATTGTACATCCCTGTGTGGAGTAAAAATCAGACGGGGAAGGTGACTCAACCATGGCTAACAAGGGAAATTAGGGATAGTGTTAAATCCAAAGAAGAGGCATATAAATTGGCCAGAAAAAGCAGCAAACCTGAGAACTGGGAGAAATTCAGAATTCAGCAGAGGAGGACAAAGGGTTTAATTAGGAGAGGGAAAATAGAGTATGAGAGGAAGCTTGCTGGGAACATAAAAACAGACTGTAAAAGCTTCTATAGATATGTGAAAAGAAAAAGATTAGTAAAGACAAACGTAGGTCCCTTGCAGTCAAAATCAGGTGAATTTATAATGGGGAACAAAGAAATGGAAGACCAATTGAACAAATACTTTGGTCTGTCTTCACTAAGGAAGACACAAATAACCTTCCGGAAATACTAGGGGACCGAGGGTCTAGCGAGGAGGAACTGAAGGAAATCCTTATTAGTCAGGAAATTGTGTTAGGGAAATTGATGGGCTTGAAGGCCGATAAATCCCCAGGGTCTGATAGTCTGCATCCCAAAATACTTAAGGAAGTGGTCCTACAAATAGTGGATGAATTGGTGATCATTTTCTAACAGTCTATCGACTCTGGATCAGTTCCTATGGACTGGAGGGTAGCTAATGTAACCCCACTTTTTAAAAAAGGAGAGAGAAAACGGGGAATTATAGACAGGTTAACCTGACATCAGTAGTGGGGAAAATGTTGGAATCAATTATTAAAGATGAAATAACAGCGCATTTGGAAAGCGGTGACAGGATCGGTCCAAGTCAACATGAATTTATGAAAGGGAAATCATGCTTGACAAATCTTCTGGAATTTTTTGAGGATGTAACTAGTAGAGTGGACAAGGGAGAACCAGTGGATGTGGTGTATTTGGACTTTCAAAAGGTTTTTGATAAGGTCCCACACAAGGGATTGGTGTGCAAAATTAAAGCACATGGCATTGGGGGTAATGTATTGACATGGATAGAGAACTCGTTGGCAGATAGGAAGCAGAGAGCCGGTATAAACGGGTCCTTTTCAGAATGGCAGGCAGTGACTAGTGGGGTGCCGCAGGGCTCTGTGCTGTGACCCCAGCTATTTATAATATACATCAATGATTTCAATGAAGGAATTGAGTGTAATATCTCCAAGTTTGCAGATGACACTAAGATGACACTGGGTGGCAGTGTGAGCTGTGAGGAGAATGCTAAGAGGCTACAGGGTGACTTGGACAGGTTAGGTGAGTGGGCAAATGCATGGCAGATGTAGTATAATGTGGATGAATGTGAGGTTATCCACTTTGGTGGCAAAAATATGAAGGCAGATTATTATCTGAATGGTGGCAGATTAGAAAAAGGGGAGGTGCAACGAGACCTGGGTGTCATGGTACATCAGTCATTGAAAGTTGGCATGCAGGTACAGCAAACGGTGAAGAAGGCAAATGGCATCATGTTGGCCTTCATAGCTCGGGGATTTGAGTATAGGAGCAGGGAGGTCTTACTGCAGTTGTACAGGGCCTTGGTGAGACCTCACCTGGAATATTGTGTTCAGTTTTGGTCTCCTAATCTGAGGAAGGACATTCTTGCTATTGAGGGAGTGCAGCCAAGGTTTACCCACTGATTCCCGGGACGGCAGGACTGACACATGAGGAGAGACTGGATTGACTGGGCCTGTATTCACTGGAGTTTTGAAGAATGAGAGGGGATCTCATAGAAACATATAAAATGTGACGGGACTGGACAGGTTAGATGCAGGAAGAATGTTCCCAATGTTGAGCAAGTCCAGAACCAGGGGTCACAGTCTAAGGATAAGGGGTAAGCCATTTAGGACCGAGATGAGGAGAAACTTCTTCACTCAGAGAGTTGTTAACCTCTGGAATTCTCTACCGCAGAGAGTTGTTGATGCCAATTCATTGGATATATTCAAGATGGAGTTGGATATTGCCCTGACGCCTAGAGGGATCAAAGGGTATGGAGAGAAAGCAGGAAAGGGTTACTGAGCTGAATGATCAGCCATGATCTTATTGAATGGTGGTGCAGGCGCCAAGGGCCAAATGGCCTACTCCTGCACCTATTTTCTATTTCTATGTTTGTATTGTTAATGCAATACTTCAAGCTCTCTGGCACGGAAGTGTGCAGGAAAAAGTTTAACAACAACATCATCCTGCATGTAGTAAATTCTTCTGAGTGGTTTAAACAGTTAAAAAAAAATTATTTTCCATTCTGTCTCTCTTAATCTGTCTTTCTGCCCTCTTTATTTCTGTACCTGGTTTGACTCCAATTCACTCTCCTTCTTCGCAGTTTCTCTGTTTCTTAATCAATCCTTTAATATCATTGGTTAAGGACACGAAGGTTCGAGTTGCGCCATTGCCCTTGCCACATTGTTATCAGCTCACACTTCCAGAAAGTTATGGTGCAAACAATTTGAGCTGAAGGGTGTAGGAAGAAGTCGAACACAATGGAACAGGCCACGAGATGCCCCGCTCCAGCAAGAATTGGCCCAACATGATGAAAAAAGAAGACATCGAAGGTTACAAGTGATGAATAAAGCAGAAAATTTAGCACCTCGGAATAAGTAAAGGCTGTCTACAAATGCGGTATAAGTGAATTAGAGGGAGTGCAAAGTAATTTTTGAGGTAACCGGGGCAAGTAAACATTTCTATATATTCCTAATAATGTTTACAGTTAAAATTATTTTAGAATCCCTCCTGAAATTTTAAAAGAATTTTTTTACAAAAATGCTAAAAACGCTATGCTAACGTGTGGTATACAATACAAATGTTTGAGTATAAATGGAATGCTTTATGATCTATACAGTGAAGGCATTTTTGGAGAGCACACTTTTGAAATAAACCAAAAACGTCAACTCTAAATTTGCAGGTCACAAAGTTCGGCTCCTTAGTGCCTGTTTTTTCTTCATTATGAGTGCTGTTTGGGCTCCAAGATGGCGTCCACAGCGCGCACGCACACTTCTCACCATTTTGGTGAGGGCGTTAGCGCACAAGCAGGGTGCACCCACTGGAAGTATGCAGAGTAGGCACATCATGACGTCAATCAGTGTTTAATGCTGATTCGACGCCTGTGCTGCCATTTTGGAGATCAACGCTCCAATTAATGCTCTCATTTAAACACGCACAGCTGACCATGTGTTCAGCAGCAAGAAGGACCCCCGCCCCCCTACCAGTGGTATTTCAAGGGATTATCCATTATTTATAGGTTAGTTGCTAACTAATTTCTAATGGCTGTTGCTGAGTTTGTTGAAGCGTCTGGTGGTTTCTAGAGTTTTTTAAAGTTGCTATTGTCTACAGGATGTGGTGAGGCTTGCGCTGAAGGACTTTGTCCTGACTTCAAGATTTCTGCAAAAACCATTTGCTCCCAGACAAGCGTAGGGCTTCCCCTTGGACAACCGCATGACAGGGAGAATGAGCAGATGCAACAGAGAGCAGGCCAAGCTGCTGGCAGAGGAAGGAGGGGGAGAAAGGCTCTCAGCAGGAGGCCATATCTGCCCATGGTGTTCAGGGAGCAATTTATCATGCAGGTCAATGGCTGGTATCCTGGCAGCACTCATGATGCCTTCATTCTGTGGCAATTTACTGTGCTATCTACATTGAGTCACCACGACAAACCAGAAAATGGCAGACAAAGGTTATCCTTTGACAACATGGCTCGTGACTCCGGTACGCAACCCACACATGCGTGGGCAGCATACTTGTAATGGAAGACATGCTGCCACATGAAATGTGATAAAGCATACCACTGGTGTACTGGAATAATGCTTCCACTGCCTTAACCACTCTGGAGGAACCCTGCAGTATTAGCCAGAGCACGTGTCAAGATTTGAGAGTCTGCTGCATAACCTCGTCATCCTGAGAGCACAGCCCCTGCCTCCAGCTATACAGTAAGCACCTGAGGAGCAGGAGGAGAGGAAAGGGGAGAAGGCAACCTATCCAGCCCCTTTTTGGCTGGGCTATCTGCGAGCAACTCATCCAGCTGCGATTCTAGTAAACACAACCCCAATTCCCCATTCACCAACAGTCCTGCGCAATTTTGCCACATGTGGTGGGTTCGATGTGGCTGGGGATGGTGGCGCGTGGGTAAGCCCGCTCCCGACTCGAGCCCGCTCTCTATCCCGAATCTTCCGATGATTGGGTTGGTTAAAGCCCGCCCTGCGGATTTCTCGGCCAATTAAGAAGAAGGTGGTCTGATGACATCATTTGATGACACGCCATCAGCCGGTTTCCTTAAAGGGACCATGCCCACAATGATTTTGACTGTTAGTGTTCTGCAGCATTGAGATTCTGCAAACACCGACAAGCACTGCACAGAGGTGCACGGCTGCACCCAGGCTCTCCCATGACCCCCTCCCATATGCTATGGAGGGAGTCACAGCACGCAGAGAGGTTCTCTTCCCTTCCAATGGCGGAAGGGTCCTCCCCAGGACACCACACAGCCTGGTTGCACATTGCACAGGAGGGCATAAGCAGGGATGTCGTCAGGAGGACCAGGCTTCAGTGGCGCAAACCTTTCAAATGATCACAGTAGATCACAGGTTACTTGCAAAGCCACACTCAACCTCATCCTGCTGTGCAACTCATCACATCCCCATCACTCTGCCTTCCCTATCTATCCCTGCACATCCTTACTCACATCAACAGTCGTTACACCTCCACCCATCCCTCTCTATGTTTATTATCAGTTCCCTATTTCACTAGCCACCCATCACACTCACACTCACCCCTGTTCAATCATACCAACTACCAACACACAAGAGTAGGCACTTGGGTCCTTTAGCCAATGTTCAGGTGAAGTTTCTGCTAATGTGTTGTCAAACATTGAAATCTTTATTTTCAGCACCTTGCGTTCTTGGAAAGATGTGTGTGCACCTTTGGAAATGGCTTAGTGAGTTGTAGTGAACGGTGAGACATAACTGTCCACCCACAATGGTTGTGGAAGGAATGGGTTGGACATTGCAGGGATGCTTTATGGAGCTGGTGTCAGGTGGTGACAACCTGGCACATCATGTGGCAGTCAGGATGTACAGCATGAAGTGAAGTAAATGTGGCCATGGTGAGGCTATCACTGGCCTCCTGGGCAGCAACGTGGTCAGGTGCTGATGCCCTGTGTCCAAAGCATCCAAAGATAGACCAACAGTAAGGAGAGCCAAAAAACACACACACTAACTAAAGATCATGCATTATAAATGTGGAACACTCTGTAGGCTCATCTTCGCAATAGAATGTAAAATATGGTGCACAACTTGATGTAGTTATAGACCACAATATTTATAGGAAGGCGGCTTCCGAGCCAGGGTGGGGTGGAATTGCATGAGGGAAACCCAGAAGTTACGATCGCAACAGAATTGTACCAATTCATTTTGAATTCTGGGTTTCGCGTCTCGCATAACAGGAATGATGTACATCCACATGAAGCAATCTCAGCTGTATTTAAAGGGACAGTGCACAAATGGAAATTGGTGTTGTTCAAGATGGATGGTGGAAATAAAGCCAGGGCAGCACCCAGATTTAATGATGTCTCACTGGAATTACTGCTAGGGGCAGGCAGGAGGGACATTCTTTTCACCAACCATGGCAGGCGGAATCCTGCTGCTCTCACCAAGAAGGCATGTTGTAAAAATCCATCTTGTTCACTAATGTCCTTTGGGGAAGGAAATCTGCTGTCTGGCCTGATATGGGTAATAAATGACACCCACATCCCATAAACAAATTTTAAAAAGTCAGGGGACCAATAGCTCGATGGATAGCAATTTGGCTTTAGAATTAGAAAGCAGAGAGTAGGGCCACACTTAGAGTACTGTGCACTCCATACTATAAAAAAAGAACATAGAAGCATTGGAGAAAGTGCCAAAAAGATTTACAATGATGGTACCAGAACAGAGAGATTGCAGCGATCAGGAAAGTTTGAAAAGGTTGGGGATTTTTTCTTTAGAAAAGAGAGGACTTGGAAGTGACCTGTTAGAGGTCTTTAAAATTATGGATGGGGTGGACAGGGTAAATGCGGAGAGTATGTCTGGGATTCTGCTCACCTCGGCAAGTCCGGGGCGCATGATGGCGGTGGCGGGTCCCGACCCCATTGCTGGCTCCATCCTGCTGTCTGAAACAAATTTCCATTGATAGGGCTTGTTAACACCGCCCAGCCGTTTCCTGGTCCAATTAGAGGAAACGGGTCTGGTGACGCCATGTCATGACACATAATCAGCAGGGTTCCTTAAAAGGGACCATGATCAACTTTCTTTTGACATTTGTGCAGTCAGTGTTCTACAGCACTGAAGTGTTGCAAACACTGAATCACAGCAGAGGTGCAGGGCTGCACCTAGCTCTCCCATGACTCCCTCCATACGCAGGGAAGTCCTCTTCCTTTCCAATGGGTGGAAGAGACCTCCCAAGGAGACCAACACGGCCTGGTTGCACATTGCACACTGCACACGAGGTCACAAGCAAGGATGTCGTCAGCGGGACCTGTGTGTAGAGGCACATACCTTTCAATGATCTCATTAGATCACAAAACATTAGTACAAAGCCACACTCACCTTCATCCAGCTGTGCCTCTCATCACAGCCCTATCACTCTGCCTTCCCTACCCTACCCCTGCACATCCTTACTCAGACCAACTTACCTTGCATATTCACCCATCCCTCTATCACAACCCCAACTCACTAGCCACCCTTCACATGCACCTAATGCAATCATACCAACTAACAACATAAAAGGGTAGCCACTTGGATGTTTTATCCAATGTTCATGTAAAGTTTCTGTTAATGTGCTGTCAAATAACTGAAACCTTTATTTTCATCACTTTCCATTCTTGGATAGATTTGTGTGCACCTTTGGAAGTGGCTTAGTGAGTTGCAGTGAATGGTGAGGCATAGTGGTATCCCCGCAATGGTGGCGTGTGTGAAAGGAAAAGAATTAGACATTGTAGGAATGCTTTATGGTGTTGGTGTGGGGTGGTGCCAACCTGGCGCATTATGTGATGTCACACGTCAAGTGAAGTAAATCTGGACATGGCGAGGCCATCCCTGGCCTCCTGGGCAGCAATGTGTTCGGGTGCTGATGCCCTCTGTCCTGTGCAGCACCAGGTGACTGCAGAGAAGGGTGGTGTTATTAGTGCTGCTGGTGTTGGTGCTGATTGTGGTCAGATTCTGAGGACCAAGGTGAGACAGTATGAAGGGCATCCATGTTGATGGAATAGATGGCAGGTGAAATAGAGATGACAGAAGCATTCAGTCAATGGTGACTGTTCTTCCAAAGAGGTGATACTGGATGGAGAGTGGAAAGTGGAAAGCCTGCAGAATCTGTGCTGGAAATGGACTGAGAAACAGTTTGGGGCTGAGGAAAGTGAAGAACTGTCAGGTGGGAGCTTTTGCTGTACATTTGAAGCCATCAGTTAATCAGCTGGAGCAATGGGCCACTGAACTTCCACCTCAGGTTGACAGCTGTGGTCCCCGAAAAGCGTGTTTCCCGTGGCCATGAAATTAAAGTGAAAAGGTAACATTAAAAAGCCTGTTAAAGATCTGTGAACAAGGCAATAATGAGCTTAATTGGGTTGCCCACCGCTGCCTGTCGGGTCTGCTCAGCGTTGACAGACCCTACATTGGGAAAGGCACGTGGCAATGGGTCGACAGCGGGGTCCCAACCCACTGTCAAAAAAAACACTTCCTCACCCGACCCGCCACCCCGCTGACCCTCCAGGAAATTCCCCCCAATGTTTCCACTTGTTTCCAAAACTTAAAACAAAATAGATATTAATAAATCCAACAGGGAAATAAGGAGACATTTCTTTACTCAGAATGGTTAGAATGTGGAATTCAGTACCACAGGAAGCGGTTGAGGCAAATAGCTTAGAGGCTTTCAAAAAGAAACTGGATAAGCACATGAGAGAAAAAGGAATAGAAAGATATGCTGAAAGGCTGAGATAAGGTAGATGAAATGGGAGGAGACTACTGAGGAGTATAAACATCAGCACAAAGTAGTTGGGCCGAATGGCCTGTGCTTGTGCTGTATACTCTATGTATTTCTATGACAATGAAAATGCTAGCTTTTGAGTGGATCAGTGATGACAACTCTTTTGCCTTGTCATTATCCCTATTAGACATTTGTCAGAAAGATTAAAAGCATTGTGGGAGTGAGGGAGGGGTAGCTCAAAACAGGCAACCAGAATTACACGCTGCCCAATTGTCTTTGCCATCAAAAAATTGAAAAGATGCAAACTGGTACTGTACAGTATATTCCTAAAATGGAGTAGTTATACGTACATTTTATTCAGACTGTAGCTTTTAGTTTATTAACCTCAAATCAGTTCATAAGTACAGCTTTATGCAGGTATTTGTGACCCGTTATTTGATATTTTTCATTGCTGAGCATGTGCTCTATATAAACAGTAACTACAAAAGTTAGAGTACAAAAGGTAATCCTATAACTAGCAGCAGGTTTTTGTTTTTCAGTCTTTTTGGTTTACAATCTATAACAGATAGCTTTGAAAATGCTATTTTGGACTTTATTTCAATTCAATTTGATAACATAACTTCAAGAATATTTGATTAAAGCCAAAGTGCCTATTTTTATTAGAAGACATCAATTAAACATTGAGCACCCAACTGACATTGCTACTGTAGATAGTATGAAAATGAAATAGGTTAGAAATATTCTTGCACAATACATGTATTTATTCTGATCCATAATATTGTAAACCAGTTAGCATGTATTACATTAAAGCAGTCAAAAAATGCAAAGGAGAAATTATTTTTTAATTTCTCGATGCTGTAAGCATCACATAAACAAAATGCCAGAGAGCCAGCATTTCTACAGCTGGAAATGACTGAAGCTGACAGAGGCAAATTCAACATCACTGTAGCAATAGTCTGCAGTTAAAGCATGCAAGATGGTCTCACAAGAGTAGGATAGCTTTCCAAGAGTTTTCAACAGCCAAATCCGTTTCACCTTGATATAGGTGGAATTGGTGGAAGGGGTGGAGCACCTCGCTCTCTCCGACCTGGATCTGGTACAGAAGAAAATTATAATTAAGGCAGGACTTCTAGAATTTTAAGTGTAACTTTTGAGACTAAGTGGAATATTTATAATTGCACATTTCTAAAAATAGACTGTTTTCATCACTGATTTAGGTATTAATTATTTTCTACAACTAAATTAGTTGAAGAATCAAAACCACTCTCTCTAGCCCATTAATCGTTCTTGCTTTCCCAAGCAATGAAAGCTTGTGTAATAAAATCTTAAATGATAGAACCGGAATTCCCTTGAATTTCTTTCTCCCCTTTTGTTTTAAAAAAAAACAAATGTTACTCGTCTGTAATTTATGTAGTATTTTAAATACTGAAGTGCATTTGTACCTCCCCCCGCACCCACTTATGCCAATGTTCTGCCCTCTTCTTTTGAAAGTGGGTTATGGTTCAGAAACACCCTCAGGTACCTCACCCAGGTGATCAATATTCACATATGATTGAATGTTTGTGTGCCATTTTGCCCTGGTGGTAATCACAAGTGAGCCTATCCTGTCCTCATGAAATTGAACCAGGAAGTAGGGCTCAGCTATTAATTGGATAAGCACAATTTCTAATCAGTGGATATATACTGAATTATTCTATAAAATCTCCATGGGAAAAGGAGAAACTAAGCAATACAATTCCTGGCTAATATTGATCACAAATTAAATAATTTTAAACTTCTTTTTAAAGGAAGGAAAGAGATTTTTCAGTTCTAATGTTTCAAACTGGCATTTGAAAAGTTCCTCTGCTACTCACCTCTGTTCTCTGCCTTGCTCTGTTTACTGGGATAGGTTTTTTGGAAGTTTACATACGGTTCCGGTGGTGGAAAATCAGAGATGGAATGGAAAGGAAATCTGCCTTCCCACTCATCTGTGGTCAGAGAAAAGACAAATTATTAATCTTACTACTCACGGGCATCAGAATATCTACATTTATATGGGAGACAAATTTTAACATTTCAAAATGTATATATTGCAATATGTAAATTATTTCTGGGAAATAATATAAACTTATGAATAATATTGAATCCAACAATTGATCCTGAACTTCATGAAATGTCTTCAACAATAAAGAGCACTACTATATAGTGTAGCAGTTCACCGAGCGGGATGGTCTAGGCTCTCGGCTGCAATTTCCTGTATATTAAGTTCTCTATCTTAGCCTGCCATCAGGAGTGATGCAACACAGAATTCAGGGTTGGAACATGAAAGTAAATTAAATCAAGTGAATTTCCCTCACAACTTAGTCAGTAGTCACCAATTCAAATATTAGTATCTCAACAATCTTCTGCATACATTCTGAAAAAAATGAGCAGGGGGGGAATATGGTACTATTTACCTTCACACATTGACTGTGAGGACTCCTGAAAACCATTCCTCATTGACGTTGGTGGGGGAGGTGGGACAACAGGACTTCCTCGGTCTGGAGGAAGTGGGGGTCTGAAAACACTCCTCGGGGTGTCTGAACCCATTCTATTTGGGGGCTGTGGAACAGCTGGTGCTTTCTGGTTATTCCCATTTCTGCCAACTGGAGGTGGTGGAGGAAGAGGTCCTGTTATAAGAAGTTCAGAAAAGAATTAGTGTGTAGTCCCATATCGTCATTCCCGAGAAGTTGAAGTCTTTTCCATGAAACGAATAGTGTATACATCAATTACCTTTTTAACGACACTGGAATTCAAAACTACATTCTATTTGATTACCATAAAATTATCCACATTTGTGCTTCAATAAAATTTTTTAAACTAGGGATTATTGCACAAAATCTTTAAAATAAAAGTGCCAGTCTCTTTTTTCTCATCTTCAAAATCATTTTTTTTTAGGCTAAATCAAATTAGATTGCATTTGATCAAAAATTTGCCATTGTTAGAGTTTCTAAAATGTTGCTTTTCCCCATTTCTCCTGGTTTTTACCAGTCCCCCAATTTTTAGTGTCCTTAACCCCATTCACAATGTATGCCATATTACACAATAGGCTTTGATTGTTCTTGAGCTTTGTAAAAAAATCTACTCTTAATGGCCCCAAGTTTCCACATGATTTGCTCCTGATTTTTAGGAGCAACTGGTGTAGAACGGAGTATCTTCGAAATCGGAATTCTCGTCATTTAGTTTGCTCCAGTTCTAGTCCGTTAGAACAGTTTCACTTTGGAACAGAATTTTTTTTCAAAAGGGGGCGTGTCCAGCCACTTACGCCTGTTTTCAAAGTTTCGTCAGTGAAAACTTACTCCAAACTAACTTAGAATGGAGTAAGTAAAGATTTTTGTACGCTCGAAAAAACCTTGTCTATACTTTCGAAAATCAGGCGTAGGTTACAAATCAGGCGTAGGGAATGGTGGGGGGGGGGGGGTGTTTAAAGGGAAGTTTACAAACATTAAACACTTCAGTTTTACAAATAAAGAGCCATCATCAATAATAAATGATAAATACATCAATAAATCAACCAATAAATCAATCAAAAAAAATTAATAAGAAAGAATTTTAAAAAAAAATCAATAAATTAACATTTTCTACTTACCGACTGCAGCACCGGGAGCCCTCCAACAGCATGCTGGGATGCACCCCCCCCCCCCCCCCCAGTGTGTCTCTGTCAGTGTCTCTATCTCTCTATCTGTCTGTGTGTGTCTCTCATTCTCTGTCAGTGTCTGTGTTTCTGACAGCAAGGGGAGGGGGAGGAGGGGGGTAGAGGGAGAGAGGGGGGAGCAGATGGGGGAGAAGGGGGAGGGATGGGGAGAAGGGGGAGGCATGGGGGAGGGATGGGGAGAAGGGGGAGGGATGGGGGAGATGGGGGAGGGAGAAGGGGGAGAAGGGGGGGAGGGAGAAGGGGGGGAGGGAGAAGGGGGGGAGGGAGAAGGGGGGGAGGGAGAAGGGGGGGAGGGAGAAGGGGGGGAGGGAGAAGGGGGGGAGGGAGAAGGGGGGAGGGAGAAGGGGGGGAGGGAGAAGGGGGGGAGGGAGAAGGGGGGGAGGGAGAAGGGGGGGAGGGAGAAGGGGGGGAGGGAGAAGGGGGGGAGGGAGAAGGGGGGGAGGGAGAAGGGGGGGAGGGAGAAGGGGGGGAGGGAGAAGGGGGGGAGGGAGAAGGGGGGGAGGGAGAAGGGGGGGAGGGAGAAGGGGGGGAGGGAGAAGGGGGGGAGGGAGAAGGGGGGGAGGGAGAAGGGGGGGAGGGAGAAGGGGGGGAGGGAGAAGGGGGGGGAGGGAGAAGGGGGGGAGGGAGAAGGGGGGGAGGGAGAAGGGGGGGAGGGAGAAGGGGGGGAGGGAGAAGGGGGGGAGGGAGAAGGGGGGAGGGAGAAGGGGGGGAGGGAGAAGGGGGGGAGGGAGAAGGGGGGGAGGGAGAAGGGGGGGAGGGAGAAGGGGGGAGGGAGAAGGGGGAGAAGGGGGAGGGGGGAGAAAGGAGATGGGGGAGAAAGGAGATGGGGGGGGGGGGAGAAAGGAGATGGGGGGGGGAGAAAGGAGATGGGGGGGAGAAAGGAGATGGGGGGGGAGAAAGGAGATGGGGGGGGGAGAAAGGAGATGGGGGGGAGAAAGGAGATGGGGGGGGAGAGAAAGGAGATGGGGGGGGGGGAGAAAGGAGATGGGGGGGGAGAAAGGAGATGGGGGGGGAGAAAGGAGATGGGGGGGAGAAAGGAGATGGGGTGGAGAAAGGAGATGGGGGGGGGAGGGAAGGAGATGTGGGGGGGGGGGAGGGAAGGAGATGTGGGGGGGGGAGGGAAGGAGATGTGGGGGGGGGGAGGGAAGGAGATGTGGGGGGGGAGGGAAGGAGATGTGGGGGGGGAGGGAAGGAGATGTGGGGGGGAGGGAAGGAGATGTGGGGGGGGAGGGAAGGAGATGTGGGGGGGGAGGGAAGGAGATGTGGGGGGGGAGGGAAGGAGATGTGGTGGGGGAGGGAAGGAGATGTGGGGGGGAGGGAAGGAGATGTGGGGGGGGGAGGGAAGGAGATGTGGGGGGGGAGGGAAGGAGATGTGGGGGGGGAGGGAAGGAGATGTGGGGGGGAGGGAAGGAGATGTGGGGGGGAGGGAAGGAGATGTGGGGGGGGAGGGAAGGAGATGTGGGGGGGGAGGGAAGGAGATGTGGGGGGGGAGGGAAGGAGATGTGGGGGGGGGGGAGGGAAGGAGATGTGGGGGGGGGAGGGAAGGAGATGTGGGGGGGGGAGGGAAGGAGATGTGGGGGGGGGGGAGGGAAGGAGATGTGGGGGGGAGGGAAGGAGATGTGGGGGGGAGGGAAGGAGATGTGGGGGGGGAGGGAAGGAGATGTGGGGGGGAGGGAAGGAGATGTGGGGGGGGAGGGAAGGAGATGTGGGGGGGGGAGGGAAGGAGATGTGGGGGGGGAGGGAAGGAGATGTGGGGGGGGAGGGAAGGAGATGTGGGGGGGGAGGGAAGGAGATGTGGGGGGGGAGGGAAGGAGATGTGGGGGGGGAGGGAAGGAGATGTGGGGGGGGAGGGAAGGAGATGTGGGGGGGGAGGGAAGGAGATGTGGGGGGGGAGGGAAGGAGATGTGGGGGGGGGAGGGAAGGAGATGTGGGGGGGGGGAGGGAAGGAGATGTGGGGGGGGAGGGAAGGAGATGTAGGGGGGGAGGGAAGGAAATATGGGGGGGGGGGGAGGGAAGGAGATGTAGGGGGGGAGGGAAGGAGATGTGGGGGGGGAGGGAAGGAGATATGGGGGGGGGGGGAGGGAAGGAGATGTAGGGGGGGAGGGAAGGAGATGGGGGGGCGGGGAAGGAGATGGGGGGGCGGGGAGGAGATGGGGGGGGCGGGGAAGGAGAAGGGTGGGGGGGAAAAAGGAGAAGGGGGAGAAAGGAGAAGGGGGAGGGAGGCTGAACGGGCCGGGCCCGAGACTTCGGGCAGGGCTCATCCCCAGCACCAGATTTACAGGTAGGTGGCGTTGGGTCGGGTCGGGGGGAGCGTGGGTCGGGGGGGTGGTGGGAGGGAGGTCAGTTCAGGTCGGGGGGAGGGAGGAAGAGGGAGGTCAGGTCGGGGGGAGGGAGGTCAGGTCGGGGGGAGGGAGGTCAGGTCGGGGGGAGGGAGGTCAGGTCGGGGGGAGGGAGGTCAGGTCGGGGGGAGGGAGGAAGAGGGAGGTCAGGTCGGGGGGAGGGAGGTCAGGTCGGGGGGAGGGAGGTCAGGTCGGATCCAGTCCGGGGGCGGGGGGGGGGGGGGGGAGCGGGAGTCGGATCCGGTCCGGAGGCGGAGGCGGGGGGAAGCGGGAGTCGGGTCCGGTCCGGAGGCGGGGGCGGGGGGAAGCGGGAGTCGGGTCGGTGTCGGGTGGAAGCTGGAGCTGGCTGTGGGAGGAGCCGTTTTCACACAGCCCCAGTGAGGCCATTCGGTCAGGGCTAGGAGCTGCGTGCTTCGGCCCCTCCCACACAGTTTTGGGCGCCTGGAGCTACTGCACTTGCGCGCCCACTGTAGCGCGCATGTGCAGAGGTCCCGGCACTGTTTTCAGCGCAGAGACCTGGCTCCGCCCCCTGCAGCTCCTGCTGCGCTGCGCCGAGGGTCAGAGGACCTGCAGGGAGCTGGCGAATCTGGAGGGTTTTTTTAGGCGCACTTTGTGGCGTGAAAAATGGGCGTCCAGGTCGGGACTGCGCCGCTCTAGGCGCGGCTCGAAACTTGGGCCCATACACTCTAAAAATCCTAAACTTGAATTGAGAGAATGATAACATCTTTTACATCCTCAAGACTCCCCAAAGTGTTCACAGCCAATTAATTAGTCTGTAGTCATTGCTGTTATGAAGCAAATACACCAACTAATTTGTGCACAGCAAGGTTGCAATGAGATAATTGATAAATTAATCTGTTCTTGGAAGAGTAGAGGTGTTGATTGAGGGCTAACCACTGCATAGGTCACTCGAGAAGAACTCCTTTGCTTTTCGTTGAATATTATAGGATCTTTTATGTCCACCTAAACAGGCAGGTGGGGGGCCTTGATTTAATGTCTCATCCGAAGGATGGCATTTCTGACAATGCAGCACTCCCTAAATATTGCACTGAAGTGTTGTCCTAGATTATATGCTCAAGTCACTGAAGTGGGGTTTGAAGCTACATCCTTCTGACTTAAAGGAGAAAATGCTACCACTAGGCCAAGATAACACAAAGAAGCTTAGTGCCTTCTTATTGACTTCTCAGACATAAGCAAGAGGCTATTAACATAGCTATTTTCTTTTATCAACCTATATTTCCTAATTAGATTCTTGCAATTAGAGCTTTCCTACATTAGAACATATCACTTGTTTTCCTATCATTTGTGTCAGCTGTGACTCAGTGGGTAGCACACTGGTCTCAGAGTCAGAAGGTTGTGGGTTCAAGTCACACTCCAGGAACTTGAGCTCATAGATCTAGGCTGACACTCCAGTGCAGTACTGAGGGAGTGCTGCATGTCGGAAATGCCGTCTTTCGGATGAGACGTTAAACCGAGTCTGTTCTCTCAAGTGGATGTAAAATATCCCATGGCACTATTTCGAAGAAGAGCAGGGCAGTTATCCCTGGTGTCCTGGACAATATTTATCCCCAATCAACATCACAAAAACAGATTATCTGGTCATTAACACATTGTTGTTTGTGGGAGCTTGCTGTGCGCAAATTGGCTGCCACGTTTCTCACATTACAACAGTGACTACATTTCAAGAAGTACTTAATTGGCTGTAAAGCACTTTGAGACGTTCAGTGGTTGTGAAAGGCGCTTTATAAATGCAAGTCTTTCTTTCTTTTCATTTTGAAACCAGACATCGTTTTCCGATTCAGCTCAGACATCTTTTTTTAAACGAATAAATGGAAAAGATCAAGGTTATGAATCTTGCACAAATTTCAACAATCTGGAGGATTAAATGGGGAGAGAAACAGAAACCAGTTCTCTCTCTCTGTCCTCCCTCTCCTCCTTTACATCCCTCCCACAACTTCTCTTTCCTCCATACCATTCACCTTTACTTTATCCTCATTTTCTTACTTTCCCCTTTTCCCCTCTCATTTCCTATCACTCTTTACATTTGGCTCGTTAACACTTCCCCCTGCCCCTCCCACCCCATTTGCTAAGGCACTTATGCTACTAAGTGGGGAGATTGCAGGAAGGAAAAGGAAGATGATCAAGTCTACCTCAGCAGCACAGAGCATGGATTGGGGCCACTTCTACAGTAGAAGGAGCAAAAAGTAACACGTTCTCCCATCAGAACTTTGGAAGAGGAAGAAATCAGTGGTGGAGCTCAAAGAATAACAAACAGATATGTGGAAAATAGATGCCATCATTAACACAGACTACAACCAATCAGCAGAAACCTCAGCTTTACAAATGGTGGAAGGCAAAAAAAAAATCGCGAGAAATGGCACAATGTCCAGTGAACATACCTGTTCTGGTAGGGGGTTCTCTTACAGGCGGTGGAGGTCTTTCACAGGGAGGAAGAGGACTACTTCGAATTGGACCAGGTGACGCTGATGAAGAAGTGCCGTGGAGGGACAAATTCCGTTGAGGAAGCCTTGGAATTTCAACATCTGTAGCAGTGCTTGGATGAGTGGGTGGTGGTCCTGGCCGATTAGGTGGAGGTGGGGGAGGAGCTTGGAAAGAGGGAATTGGCCTAGGTGTTTGAGGGACAGGTGGTTTCTGATGTTGTGGTGGTGGAAGTGGAGGGCCATCCCTGTTAATTGAGGGTCTACTTATCATAGGAGGTGGTAGAGGCCTATCATCTGTCATCCTAATAGGAGTGGGAGGCAATGGAGGTCTATTTGTACTGAGATTTGGAGGAGTTGATGGAGAAGGCTTATCTTCGGCAACCCTGCCAGGGGTGGGAGGCAGAAAAGATCTATTTGCACTGCTGATTGGAGGAGTTGGAGAGAATTGACGAGAAGACCCTTGATTGCGATTCGGTAGAGAAGGTCCTGTGTTTGACACTCGATTTCCTGGAAAAGATGGAGGACCCCTGTTCTGCATACTTGATGGTCGTGGTGCATTTGGTAAAGGTGGTGGTCCTACATCAGGCTTTGAACTGATATCTGGCCTTGAAAACTTTGATTGACTTGGTGGAGGGACTTTATTTCTTGGTAGCTCAGGGTTATTACTCCTTGGAAAAGGAGATGACCCAGGCAACCTTGGTGGAGCATTGCTTGTTGCAAAGGGTCTGGGACCAGCTGATTTTCCACCAGGAGGCATAATTGGTGGTCTGCTTCCTCCAGAATCTGGTGATGGAAATGTAATAAATGTATTATTTACAGGAACTACATAAATAGTTTAACACAGCTTATTTGCTAACAATTACATATAATAGAACAGGAACATTAGCTTTTCTTTATTTTATAGTTTTGTTCTGCAGCAATTCATTTGGCTGAATAGTAGACCAGCAGATACAGTATAGTCACTTCCTACAGTGGACTCCGATCAATCAGACTTGCCCTTTTCCTTTATGCATTCTTGTCTTTTTCCCCAAGGTAATTGAAACTCACATTCACATGCAATGTGCAAACTAACATGACATGGGACTTTAGGATTACAATTACGACTTTAAATTACACTGATGAGAGGCAATCACCTCTTTTGTTCTCAGTATAGCAATTTCAAATTATAAATAGATGGAAGGACAACAAATAAAACTCGCCCCATGGATGACTTGGTGGAGGGACTTTATTTCTTGGTAGCTCAGGGTTATTACTCCTTGGAAAAGGAGATGACCCAGGCAACCTTGGTGGAGCATTGCTTGTTACATCCATGGATTAATGTTGGTCCTGATAAAGATAGATTTGCTATAAGAAATGTGAACGATTGTTATAGGATCTAATAATGGGGAATGAACCAGAGCAGATAAGAGAAGTAAAAGTAGGGGAACATCTAGGCATTAGTGACCATAATATAATACGCTTTAAGATGCTAATTGAGAAGGACGTAAGTATGACAAAAATGAGGGTAACAGATTGGAGAAAAGCTGTTTGAGGGGCTGAGAATAGAACTTGGGAAAATAAAATGAGCAACAATATTGGCAAAAAATTATGTAGAGCAGCAATGGGAAACATTTAAAATGGTGTTCAACAGAGTGCAGGAACAATATATTCCGCTAAAAGGAAAGAACTAAACTAAACACTAATGAGACTCCATGGATGAATAAAGTCATAAGGGAACAATTGAGGGCAAGGAAAGAAGCATATAATATTAAGTACATAGACAGCTGGAGAGTGCATAATAATGGAGAATACAAGATGATTAGGAAAGAAGTCAAAAAAATTAGAAAGGCAAAGAGGAACTATGAAATTAAATTATCAAGGAACACAAAAAAAAGTAAAATATTTTACAGGCAGATCAATAAAAAAAAAAGATTGGGAAGGGAATATTGCCATTAAGGGATAGAGAGATGGCAGAAATATTGGGCGTGTAATCCTGGTCTCGATGGGTCCGTACGGAGCGTGTACGGACCCAGCGAGGCCTTGCAAAAGCTAGTTTTTGGCACGCAATGCGCATGCGTTGAAAATCGGCTTTTCCAATCTGTCAAGTTTTTGCTTGACAGATCGAACGCATCCCCGCAGCAAGGAAATCCACGCGGGTGAGATTGGGCTATTTGCCCAGCGAATGTCCTTGAAACTTTTACACCTGACAAAAGCAGGCGCATAGCCTACTTTTACCAGCGTTAGCATTTTAAAACACATAAAAATGAAATTTAAACACACATTTTTAAGAGTAAAAACCCTGTCAATTAAGGTAAGTTTATTTTAAACCCTATTAAAACATTTAAAAAAATACAAAATATATATTTTTTTCTAAAACATTTAATTAACTTTAATTTCAATTAATTTTAAATATATGAGGTGTTTTTTTTAATGATGTTGTGTTTGGGTGTTTTGGGGGTTATTCTCATTGATAGTAATGGGAACTCGTAAAATCAATGAGAATACTGTACCGTGATTGGTTTTCCAGGCCCACGTGACTCCAGCTTCTCCGTCCATACCTCGAAGACGGGGGGGCGCTGTGATGCGTGGGAAAGGAGGTCTCCGAGCGGGATCGAAGGCACTTCCGGGACTACCAGGTACTTTCGCAAAAGAATTTTGGGTCGGAGGCATTTGTCCGAAGGAAGCCTCCGACCGGAATTTCAGGGCCATTAAATAATTATTGTGCTTCAGTATTCACTAGGGAGATAGAACAGGTGGACAGGATACTGGATGATGAGATTAGTAATGAGATAAGTACATTTAAAATAAAAAGAGGGGATATATTAAATAAACTCAGAAGATAAAACCTCTGGTCCGGATGGATTGCATCCACACATTTTAAAAGAATCTATGAAAGAGATAGCAGAGGTATTACTACACATATTTAATAATTCGTTAGAAAAAGGTGTAGTGTCAGAGGACTAGTGGATAGCTAACGTAATACCTATATTTAAGAAGGGGGATAGAATATATCCAGGGAATTATAGACCAGTCAGCTTAACATCGGTGATCGGAAAAATAATGGAATCTTTATAGAAGAAGAAAATAGAAGAACATCTAGAAACCAAAAATGTAATAATGAATAGTCAGCATGGATTTTAAAAGGGAAAGTCTTGCTTGACCAACCTCACTGAATTTTTTGAAGAGGTAACAGAGAGAGTAGGCAATGATAATGCAGTAGTTATAATTTATCTAGATTTTCGAAAGGCCTTCGACAAGGTACCCCATAATAGACTGAGGAATAGGGCAGAGAATGCGGAGTCAGGGGACAAGTAGCAGAATGGTTAGATAGCTGGCTTCAAGACAGAAAGCAGAGAGTAGAGGTAAAAGGTAGCTAGCTATTCACTGTGGAAGAAGGTGGATAGTGGTGTTCCACATGTATCAGTGCTGGGACCATTGATGTTCACAATTTTTATTAACGATTTAGCCTTTGGAATCAAAAACACAATTTCTAAATTTGCAGATGACACCAAATTGGGAACAATCGTCAATTTGGAAGAAGACTGCAACAAATTACAGGAGGACATTAATAAACTTGCAGAATGGGCATATAATTGGCAAATGAAGTTCAACACATTTTGGTAGGAAGAATAGGGAGGTCACTTATTACTTGGAGGGTGCGAGTGTCGGTGGGGTAGAGGAACAAAGGGATCTCGGAGTACAAATACACAAAGCGCTAAAAGTTGCGACACAGGTTTGCAAGGCCATAACAAAAGCAAACCAAACACTAGGGTTTATTTCTAGAGCTATAGTAGGGAAGTTATGCTAAACTTATATCGAACCTTGGTTCAACCACATTTAGAGTACTATGTACAGTTCTAGTCGCCATATTATAAAAAGGATATAGAGGCACTAGAGAAGGGGCAGAGAAGATTTACAAGGATGATACCAAAAATGCGAGGGTATACATATCAGGAAAGATTGAATAGGCTGGGTCACTTTTCTCTTGAAAAAAGGTAGAAGGTTGACCTAACAGAGGTCGTTAAAATTATGAAAGGTTTTGATAGAGTGGATACAAAGAGAATGGTACCACTTGTGGGGAAGAGCATAACTAGAAGCCATCAATATAAGATAGTCACCAAGAAATCTAATAGGGAATTCAGAAGAAAATTCTTTACCCAAAGAGTGGTGAGAATGTGGAATTCGCTACCACAGGGAGTGATTGAAGCGAATAGTATAGATGCATTGAAGAGGAGACTAGACGAACACAAGGGAGATGGTTATGCGTATAGATTTAGAGGACGAAAGATGGGAGGAGGCTCGAGTGGAGCATAAACGCCGGCATGGACTGGTTAGGCTGAATGGTCTGTTTCTGTGCCGTATATCCTATGTAATTGTTAAGTGGGCAACCAGATTTCTGTAGGCTCTGATATGATGCATCTCCTTTGGCCATCAGTGAATCTGGACTTTACCGCTTGAAAGAAAGAAACTCTGAACACACTCAATTCGCATTTGTAATCACCACCCACAAAGTGGCTCAGAAAAGGCACAGTGGCATTGGGGGGAGGGGGGAGGGGGGGGGGGAAGGGCAAGTGCAATCCTGGTTTAAGCACTAGGATGACCAACGCTGCCCTGCCAGGGATGGGATCTAGGGAGGCCTCTTAATTATCATGCCAACAGCAGGTGCCTGCACTACTAAGGAGGATTCTGGGGTGCCTGACATTGGCATATTTGCAAAGTCCAGTGGCGGTGCAGAGCGGAGAAGGGAGGGGGCCGGTCCTACCTCCATAAAGACAATGAGGGTGCCTGCTCCTGTGTACAGTTACCATATTGATCATTTATTTTTTTAAATATTGCTCTTCGGGGGTTCAGGGGTCTGGACCCTAATCGCAGCAATGCTGCAATTGTGGCCAGGCCCCATAACCACAGGTAGCCAGAGAGGTATACCTGATCTGACCGGGTATATTTGTATTGATCATATGCTGGGTCCCTCTGAAGGGCACGGGAACTTCTGATGGAGGAAGTCACTGCTGGGATTTTTGGGCCTCATGTTTCTTCCAGCTGTGGAATCATTGCTTGGAAAATTCCACCCTGTCAGCGGGCACGATTGGTGGCGGGTCAGATGGGAAAGTGTTTTTTTTATACAGCGGGCAGTCACCGCCTTTCCTAAATGTCAGGTCTGCCAGTGCTGAGAAGACCCAACATGCAGCGACTAGGGAGTCAATTGAAATCATTAGTGGTTTGTTTACAGCCACTTAATGCTTTTTTCCCCCCAGCTTCTTTATTTTAATAGGGCGCTCACCTGTTTCCTGCTCTGCCTAGGCCTCTGCCTAGGCCTTGTCAGTGAACCTGAGGCAGGAAGTGACTTGCCATTGTTTCAGCTGATGAGTTGACAGCTTCAAATGTCAAATCAAAGCGGCGAGCTGAATCAAGTATCGTCCCTTAGCCACTAGCTTCGCTAAACTGCATTTTCACTACAGATTCAGAAAGCTGCAAGTCTTTACACAAGTCTCATCTAGTCTGACCTCATTACCTCTCTCACCATTGACAGATTGCTTCGGTCATCTCTACTTCACCTGCCATCTAGTCTATTAGCATCAGTGCCCTTGAAACTCTGTCACCTTGGTCCTCCAAATCCCACCACGGTCAGCACCAACACCAGCAGCACAAGGCACATCAGCAGCACCAACAACCTTCTCCGCAATCAACTGATGCTGCACAGGACAGAGGGCATCAGCACCCGACCACATTGCCAGATTTACTTCACTTGACACTGTACACCCTGGCTGCCACATGATGCATCAGGTTGGCACCACCCCACACCAAAACCATAAAGCATTCCTACAACGCCCAAGCCATTCCTTTCATACTCATCACCATTGCAGGGGGTCTCACCGTTCACAAGGCACACACAATTCTGTTAAAGAACACAGTGTTGAAAATAAAGGTTTCAATGTTTGACACCACATTAACAAAAAATTTACACGAACATTGCATAAAACACCCAAGTGGCTACCCTTGTGTGTTGTTAGTTAGTATGATTGCATTAGGATAAGGGTGAGTGTGAAGGGTGGTTAGTGGGATGGGGAAGTAATAATGTAGAGAAAGAGGGATGGGTGGAGGTGCAAGATAAGTTGGTGTGAGTAAGGATGTGCAGGAATCAGGTAGGGGAGGCAGAGTGATGGGGATGTGATGAGAGGCACAGCAGGATCAGGTTGAGTGTGGCTTTGCAGTAACGTTCAGTGATCTACTGAGATCGTTGAAAGATTTGCGCCACTGCAGCCTGGTCCTCCTGATGACATCGCTGCTTATGTCCTCCTGTGCAATGTGCAACCAAGCTGCATTGGTGTCCTGTGGAGGTCTCTTTCTTCCATTGGAAGGGAAAAGAACCTCCCTGCATGTATCGAGTCCCTCCATAAGCATATGGAGGGAGTCATGGGAGAGCCTGGGTGCAGGCCTGCACCTTTGTGCAGTGCTCATCAGTGTTTACAATACCTCAATGCTGTAGAACACGGACAGCACAAATGTCAAAATAAATTTGCGCATGGTCCCTTTAAGGAAACCGGCTGATGACGCGTCATCAAATGATGTCTTCAGACCCGCTTCTTTCAATTGGCCAGCAAACGCTCTGGCTGCGTTTAATAAGCCTAATTACGGGACAATCATTTTACACAGCGGGCTGGAGCCAGCAGCAAGGCCGAGGCCCGCCACAAGCGATATCTGAGATGGACCTGCCGAGGTTGGTAAAATCCAGCCCATAGTGTACAACATCTTGGGGCAGAAGAGTACGCCGTCATATCACCTTTGAAATAGACAGCAAATTCGGGATTTCCACATGCACTAAATCCGACTTGACAGATCATCCATTCAGACATTGAAATCCTAATTGCTGGCACAGAGATCGAATAATTGCCCACCAACTGCCCAGCGATTATGCATGAAAGTTTTATGGCTGGTACAACCATGCGCAGCAACCTGTTTCAAATGCACAAGGGGATACTTGTCAATCTGATATTTTTTTGTTTAAATATATATGAAAAGGAATATAAATCCAGACTGGGTAGAGTGAGATACTGTTTGGGGAACTGACAGTGTTGCAAATTAAAAAAAATCAAAATACATTTCCCTTACACCCCTTACTGTATCTTCAGGTGACCTTTCTTGATACAAAATGCTTAAAAACTTTGATTTAGCTGCTATATCCTCCCTAGAAAATACCATGGTATCTAGCGGGGAGGGACCGTCTGTTTCCTAATTGGAGCACCGCCCCATGTGATCCGAAGTGTGCTTTTGCCACTGCGTTGTGCTCAATTCTGCAGCGTCTGACAGCAACTTTTCTTTTGGGACCTCGCAACAGGCAATTGCACATTCGGTTCGGATGCTGGTAATCCTTACTTACGCCGCTGACCACAAAATCCAGGCCAATATTAGATTGGAAATAGTGTGGCTACAAGAGGTCAGAGGCTGGGTATTCTGCGGGAAGTTACTCACCAAAGCTTTTCCACTATCTATAAAGGCACAAGTAAGGAGTGTGATGGAATACTCCAACACTCAAGAAGCTCAACATCATCCAGGACAAAGCAGCCCGCTTGATTGGCACCCCATTCACCACCTTAAACATTCACTCCCTCCACCATCGGTGCATCCTGGCTATAGTATGTACCATATGCAAGGTGCACTACTGCAATTTGCCAAGGCTTCTTTGACAGCACCTCACAAACCCCCAACCTCTACCATCTAGAAGGACAGGGGCAGCAGGCCCCCAGGAAAACCACCACCTGCAAGTTCCCCTCCAAGTCACACATCATCCTGACTTGCAGATACTGTGGGAGTACCTTCACCTCACGGACTGCAGCGGTTCAAGAAGGTGGCTCACCAGCACCTTCTCAAGGGCAATTAGGGATGGGCAATAAATGCTGGCTTTGCCAGCAATTCCCACATTCCAAAAGAACACAAGAACATAAGAACTAGAAGCAGGAGCAAGCCATCTGGCCTCTCGAGCCTGCTCTGCCAGTCAATAAGATCATGGTTGATCTGATCATGGACTCAGCTCCACTTCCCTGCCCACGCCCCATAACCCTTATTGTTCTAAAATCTGTCTATCTCCACCTTAAATATATTCAATGGCCCAGCCTCCACAGCTCTCTGGGGCAGAGAATTCCATAGATTTACAACACTCAGAAGAAATTCCTCCTCATCTCAGTTTTAAATTGGTGGCCCCTTATTCTGAGACTATGACCCCTAGTTTTAGTTTCCTCTATGAGTGAAAATATCCTCTCTGCATCCACCTTATCAAGCCCCCTCATTATCTTGTATGTTTCGATAAGATCACCTCTCATTCGTCTGAACTCCAATGAGTATAGGCCCAACCTATCTTCATAAGTCAACCCCCTCATCCCTGGAATCAACCTAGTGAACCTTCTCCGAACAGCCTTAAATGCAAGTATATCCTTCCTTAAATACGGAGACCAAAACTGTACGCAGTACTCAATGTGTGACCTTACCAATACTCTGTGCAATTGTAGCAGGACTTCTCTGCTTTTATACTCTATCCCCCTTGCAATAAAGGCCAACATTCCATTTGCCTTCCTGATTACTTGCTGTACCTGCATACTAACTTTTTGTGTTTCATGCACCCAGGTCCCTCTGTACTGCAGCACTTTGCAATTTTTCTTCATTTAAATTATAATTTGCTTTTCTATTTTTTCTGCCAAAGTGGATAACTTCACATTTTCCCACATTATACTCCATCTGCCAAATTTTTGCCCACTCACTTAGCCTGTCTATATCCCTTTGCAGTTGTTTTTGTGTCTTTCTCACAATGTGTTTTCCCATCCATCTTTGTATCATCAGCAAAATTGGCTACATTACACTCGGTCCCTTCATCCAAGTCATTAATGTAGATTGTAAATAGTTGAGGACCCAGCATCGAACCCTGTGGCACCCCAATAATCACTGTTTGCCAACCGGAAAATGACCCATTTATCCCAACTCTCTGTTTTTTTGTTAGTTAGCTAATCCTCTATCCATGCTAATATATTACTCCCAACCCCGTGGACTTTTATCTTGTGCAGTAATCTCTTATGTGGCACCTTATCGAATGCCTTCTGGAAATCCAAATACACCACATCCACTGGTTTCCCCTTATCCACCTTGCTCGTTACATCCTCAAAGAACTCCAGCAAATTTGTCAAATATGATTTCCCTTTCATAAAACCATGCTGACTCTGCTTGATTGAATTATGCATTTCCAAATGTCCCGCTACTGCTTCCTTAATAATGGACTCCATGAATGAATATGAATATAAATAAATAAATGTAGCTGTTTAAACTTAGAATTAATGTACTACTAAAATTGAATACTAAAACATTTGAGTTAAATGCCCATATCCCATGATTGAATTTAAAAAAAAGACACCTTTCTTTGAAATAAATGACTATTCCAGAGAATGCCGTAAATCTCAGCAGGTCAGGCAGCATCTGTGGAAAGAAAAACAGAGTTAACGTTTCGGGTCGATGACCCTTCGTCAGAACTGACAAAGGGTCGTCGACCCGAAATGTTAAATCTATTTTTCTCTCCACAGATGCTGCTTGACTCGCTGAGATTTACGGCATTCTCTTTTTATTTCAGATTCCAGCATCCGCAGTATTTTGCTTTTGTCTGATTATTCCAACTCTCTTTGCAGACAACAAAAACCTCTTAACCCTCATCAAAATCAGCCACATAGCTATACACCGCAAAGCAATAAACACAGAAATGGGATTAAAAACACACAGTAGCTTTCACCAGCTCTATCAGTCAACATAAATCAGGTAAATAACTCTGTTAAAGGAAACTGCACGGTATCAAAATAGAAACTAGTAAACATGTAAAAAAAAATTAAAAATAGGTGATTAGAAATTATTAGGCATGATTAAAATTAATTGTTACTTACCTGAACTCTCTCGGCTTCCTGGAGACCGAAGCTTTGGCATTCCCCCTGAAAATAATCCACCTAAACCAGCGCCTCCGCCTCCGCCTCCGCCTCCGCCTCCGCCTCCGCCTCCGCCTCCGCCTCCGCCTCCGCCTCCGCCTCCACGGCTTTTAGGTGCTGTTTAAAACAAGAGGAGTACAATTAATATATTTCTTGTGAAAGAATTTATAAACCATCCCCGGATTACAGTAGTATAGGGTATATTTTTCAGAGGTGCAGCTCCTAGCGTGTAACCTCATTGGCCAAGAGCGCAGATTGGAGAATCTGGTATGGAGGCCAATGTAGCTGGTTTGCAAGATTCCCGATTTTCTGGTCATTAAAGTTTGAACATTTATCCCAAATAATTAATGTATTCTCATATCAGTCATTGCACTCCTATTCCAATGAAAAATGTCTTCATGTGGAAGTTGAGTGTGTCTTTTTCTTTGCTCTACACAATTTGGGCAGAAGATAATTTTGGTCATAAAACGTCAAAAAGGTCTTTGAATCCGGATGTCTGGGGTTAGAAAAGAGTCGACAAATTTAACAAGAATTTTAAGCAGCAAATGGTTGAAAAGTGCAAATTTTAAAGTATGTCTGTGGAGGTGTTTTAACAGTGTATACATTTGCATGTAAATTCATATAGGAGGTACAGACACTGAAATTTTTTAATTTTATTTATTCCTTGGATGTAGGCATCACTCGCAAGACCAGTATTTATTGCCCATCCCCAATCATAACAGTTTTTTTGATATGACAGAGTGGCTTGCTAATGGCTATTTCAGAGGTCAGGTAAGAGTCAACCACTTTGCTGTGGGTCTGGAGCCACATATAGCCAGACCGGATAAGGATAGCAGGTTTCCTTCCCTAAAGGACATTAGTGAATCAGTTTGTACAACAATCCGGTAGTTTCATGGTGACCATTACTGATACTAGCTTTTTATTGCCGATTTATTTAATTAACTGAATTAAAATTCCCCAACTGCCATGATGGGATTTGAACTTGCATCTCCAGATTATTAGCCCAGTCCACTGGATTACTAGCCCAGTAACATAACCACCATGCTACCGTTCCTCAGTAGTGTAGCATAATTTTCTAATGTAACAAAACATTAACACCTTCACATAATTAATCTGTTAAATTAGAGCAATAAGCCATTCTTAATTTTTCAAACTTACCATTAACTATTGGTGAACTCCTATCATTGGTAACAGTCTTCTTCAGCTTTGTTGACTTGCATATGTCTGACAAAAGAGCATTTCTTCCTGACTGTTCATTTTTGTTTAGTAGAGGTTTATCTGTATTTGCCTAATATTTGCAAGGGGAGAGAAGAAAAGAAAAAGTTTAGCTGTTACTCACTTGATGACCATCTTACTGTGGGATTTTAAAATGTTACCAGCAGTAATTCTAATTCAATGCATTTTTTGGTTCGATAAAGCAATTCAAGCTACTAATCAATTAGCTCTGACTCCCTCGGTGGCTGAGCATTCTAAATGCCTTTTTATTTTGTAGCAATTTGTACATATACTATGTGAGAAACAGTTTCCAAGTTAAATTAATATGGACTTTAAATACTTCTGTTTTAATCCCTTAATTCCATTGCATTGCTGATGGGAAGTTGGAAGAAATAGTTTTGCTACATTAAATGCACAAAATAAATTGAAGTTGTTTTTGTAATAATGAAATGCAGATACTGTGGTGTTGCTGATGGTAAATGAGAGGATGGGGAGTTTGTGAACGGATGTTAGTTATTTGGAAGGTGGTGCACGAGTAGTTCAGGGGAGTGGGGAATTAAGGTGTAATGTGGGGTGGTGGGTATTTTGAAGAGAGTAATGAACAGTTGGTGGAGGAAAGAATTATGATTTGGGGAGGAGGGGATTGCAAAAGTGCGGTTGAATTAGAGCACTAAATAGCAGTAGAGATGGTTGATGGGGTAGGGAGTAGTTGGGAGGATTAGAGTACTAAATAATTGTTACAAACAAAGGTTTACTGTAAATAACCTTTAGGTTCAGTAGCTTGCGTCATTCTGTAAGCAGTTCGAATGTCTTACTTATACAGTAGTTGACTCATTAGTATGATAGTGGAACCATGGGGGTGTAATATTTGTACCCCCTTGTGATGTGAAACTGGATAGTTGTGTCTTTCACATATATACTTCTTCAATCTCTCCAAAGGAAACTCAAGCAAATATTTGATGGCACGGGGCCTGAATCAAAGCAATAAACTGCTGTATTTCACAGTAAGGTGAGCATACAGAACTGCAATTATAAATCAGACTCACTTAATTCAAATATTACAACTTATCTGTATAATAATACAAAGTAAAGAACATGCTACACTTCCTCACATCAATGGTTCATCTTGCTTAACTTATACAAAATTACTTCCAACTGCTCCTCCAGCATTTCTGATGTTCTAGTCTCTGTGAAAGCTCTCAGCTTTCTCTTTTAAAAACTGACTACCTGAATAATATCCGGTTTCAAAAGGTCTCTCTGCCGGCCTATGTCCTGCCTCTTGCATCTTTCTATCCACAACCATAAACAGATTAAAGGCTTTCCAATACAAAGGTTCGAAGGTGTTTTTTGATTGACAAGATGTTTTTTTTTTTTAATTGCTTATAGGGGACCAAAGGGACAGAAGTAGGCCATTCAGCCCCTTGAGCCTGCTCCGTCATTCTATGAGATCATGGTTGATCTGCGATCTAACTCCAAATACCCGCCTTTGGTCCATATCCCTCAATACAATTTGTTAACAAAAAGCTATCAAGCTCCAATTTAAAATGAATTGATCTAGCATCAACTGCCATTTGTGGAAGAAAGTTCCAAACTTCTATGAACCTGTGTGTAGAAGTGTTTCCTAATTTCACTCCCGAAAGGTCTGGCTCCAATTTTTAGTCTATATCCCCCTAGTCCTAGAATTCCCAACCAGCGGAAATAGTTTCTCTCTCTCTACCCTATCTATTCCCCTTAATATCCTGAAAACTTCGATCGGATCACCCCTTAACCATCTAAATTCTAGGGAATACAACCCTAATTTGTGTAATCTCTCCTCGTACCTTAACCCTTAAAGTCCAGGTGTCATTCTGGTAAATCTATGCTGCATGCCCTCCAAGGTCAATATACCCTTCCTAAGGTCTGGTGCCCAGAACTGCTCACAGTACTCCAGGTGTAACCAGAGCTTTGTATAGCTGCAACATAACTTCTACCCCCTTGTATTCTGGTCCTCTAGATATAAAGGCCAGCATTCCATTAGCCTTTCTGATTATTTTCTGTACCGGTTAATGACATTTGAATGATCTATGTACCCGAACCCCCAAGTCTCTTTGGACAGCCACTGTTTTTAGCTTTTTTTCCCCCATTTAGAAAGTATCCTGTTCTATTCTTTTTAGGTCTAAAGTGGATGACCTCACATTTGCCTACATTGAAATCCATTTGCCACAGTTTTGCCCAGTTAATCTATTAATATCACTTTGTAATTTTATGCTTTCATCAACACTGCTTACAATGTCACCTATCTTTGTGTCATCTGCTAGTTTGGATACATGACTTTCTATGCCATCATCTAAGTAGCTAATAAATATTGTGAAGAGTTGAGGCACCAACACAAAGCTAGTTTATTTGTATCTTAACTACCTATCAATAAGATTAACATCTTGTATTTATATAGCATCTTTAATGTTTCACAGGAGCGTTATTAAACAAAATTTGACACAGAGCCACATAAGGAGATATTAGGGCAGATGACCACAAGCTTGGTCAAAGAGATAGGTTTTAAGGAGCGTCTTAAAAGGAGGAAATAAAGGGGGTAGAGAGGTGGTGAGATGGAGGGAATTCCAGAGTGGGGGTGCTCAAGAGTTCAGAATTGGAGGAGTGCAGATAAAAAAAGACTTCCATTTATATAAGCGCCTTTCACGACCACCAGATGTCTCAAAGTGCTTTACAGAGAATGAAGTAATTTTGGAGTGTAGTCACTGTTGTAATGTGGGAAACATTATTATCTCGGAGGATTGTGGAGCTGGAGGAGATTACAGAGATAGGGTGGATCGAGGCTATGGGATTTGAAAACAAGGATGAGAATTTTAAAGTTTAGGCATTGCAAAGTCATGTAGGTCAGCGAGCACAGGGATGATCGCGGGTGAGCCGGACTTGGTGCGAGTTAGGACACAGGTAGCAGCGTTCTGGATGACCTCAAGTTTATGTAAGGTAGAATGTGGGATGCCGGCCTGGAGTGCGTTGGAATAGTCAAGTCTAGAGGTAACAAAGGCATGGATGAGGGCATCAACAGATGATGAGCTAAGGTAGGGGCAAAGTTGCAGGGGTGTAAGTAGGCAGTCTTGGTGATGGAGTGGATGTGTGATTCGAAACTCATCTACAGATCAAATATGACACCAAGGTTGCAAATGGTGTGGTTCAGCCTCAGACAGATATTACAGAGAGGGATGGAGTTGGCTGCTAGGGAACGGAGTTTGTGGCAGGGACCGAAAACAATGACTTTAGTCTTCCCAATAGTTAGTTGAGGAAATTTCTGTTCATCCAATACTGGATGTCAGAAAAGCAATCTATCATCCCAGGTTTTTTTAAATTAAAAACTTATCTGAATACACACTTTAAAATCTCAACATTAAAAAAAATATTTCCTTTCTGTGGAAAATTGTTCGAAACATTCCAAAAACGTAACAGTAATCAAGGTGAGAGGCAAGTGGTAATGAAAATTGAATTGGAGAAGTGAGCAATTGAAGAGGAAGTAATTAGTAAGTGGGAGAAAGTTACTAAATATAGGTGTAATGAGGACGTAAGTGTGGGTAATGAGTGGTTGGCAGAAGGAAATAAAGTCTGGATGGTGGTAGTGGGTATTCAAGCTAAATGGTTTTTGTACATCAGTACGAAGTAAATAGTTTGGCGATAGGTAGCGGTCAGAAAGTAGGCATGTGGAGTAGCAGTGGTTATCTGTGGAATAGTGGGGTCATTTGTGGAGATAGAGTGTAGGGCTATAGTTTGGAACATCCCCAGCATTGAAGCACTGACCACACTTTATCAGCTCCGCTGGGCAGGCCACATGTGTCTGGTATGCCACACACGAGATTCCCAAAGCAAGCACTCTACTCGGAACTCCAAACGAGCCAAAGGTGGGCAGAGGAAACGTTACAAGGACACCTTCAAAGCCTCCCTGATAAAATGCAACATCCCCACTGACACCTGGGAGTCCCTGACCAAAGACTGCCCTAAGTGGAGGAACTGCATGAGAGAGGGCGCTGAGCACATCGAGTCTCAACGGCGAGAGCATGCAGAAATCAAGCACAGGCAGCGGAAAGAGCGTGCAGCAAACCAGTCCCCCCCCCTCCCTTACCCTCAACGGGTATCTGTCCCACCTATGACAGAGTCTGTGGCTCTCGTATTGGACTGTTCAGCCACCAAATAACTCATTTCAGGAATGGAAGCAAGTCTTCCTCGATTCCGAGGGATTGCCTATGATGATGATCTTCTTTGAAATAGTGCCGTGGGATCTTTTACATCCACTCGTGAAAACAGACAGGGCTTCGATTTAATGTCTCATCTGAAAGACAGTGCAGCACTCCCTAGTACGCACTGAAGTGTCAGCCTAGATTTTGGTGCTCAAGTCCCTGGAGTGGGACTTGAACCCACAACCTTCTGACTCAGAGGCAAGAGTGCTACCCACTAAGCCACAGCTGACAGCTGTGGTTGGGTCTTTTGTCCTGCAGCCAACAAGACCTGCCAACAAGTCAGGCAGCAGTGGAGATCCTCAAAAATAGGACCCTTTGAGAGTGGAAATGGCTGCCGAGACATTGTCTACATTGCGGGTACCAGTGGGATTTCCTTGAGGCTGGGAAGAATTAAAAAGAATACTGGATAGCAAGTCAGGTAGCAAAGTTGTTTGGGTCAAGCGGGGCCTGAAGAGAGTATTTGGCCAAGAGGAGTGGGCCCTGAGGTCCAGTCACAGTGGGCTTCCTTAGAATAAGAAACATTAAAGGCTGCAGAAAAGGTGCTGTGGCAGGGGACTGGCAAGCTCAACAGCACCACCTGGTGGTATTACAATTGCTATTAGAGCACCATCTGCTGACTTCAAGGGGAAACATGCATTACAAGTAAGCATAATAGGCTAACGTGGCCGTATTAGGGGGAAGACAAAATAAGAAGAACCAGATGGTACAAGATTCACCGAGGGCTGCAGGTCACACTTTCCTCACACCCACCATCAGAAAATGCGAGTTACAGCCCACGGTGGCATCCTTCCCACCACAACATGCAATGCGCTGTTATTATCTGAAAGGAAAGAGAAGAATGGATAGGCAGAAGCAAAGAGGCAAAGAGAAAAAAACTGAAGAGAAAAGGAGAAAAAAGTCTAAGAGATGAGAGACAGACCCAATATCCACCATATCCTTTAGCCTCACCTCCATTCCTCTCACTTTCTATCCACTCTGATGCCTCTCACCCCTGCACCATGTTCCACTCTCTGCACACCACCATCCGTTCCCCCTCATCCAACCCACTTAACCCTTACATTTTAACAGTAATTCCATACATTCCATTAGTTGTGACTTTCAGATGTGATAAAATCATGAAATTGCAAGAGTCACAAACAGGAAGGGTGAAATAGACACAATATATATTATCCTCTATCTGTATTTGTGTGTGCACCACCACTGGAGAGCTATCTTTGTCCTCCCCATTCTCTCCTTCATCAACACCCTAACTCCCTCTTTCCCATTCGCACTTTACTCCACCAATTTCTTTCGTGTTCACCACTCAC
Organism: Pristiophorus japonicus; assembly: GCF_044704955.1. NCBI lineage: Eukaryota > Metazoa > Chordata > Chondrichthyes > Pristiophoridae > Pristiophorus > Pristiophorus japonicus. The sequence continues at coordinate 117,015,799 of NC_091979.1, forward strand.
CACCAACTTTCCTGTTGCTTTGTACACTAACCTGTCACCATTTGCGATCATTCAACCCGAACTTCCGCTTTACTATCTACTTAGTTCTAACAATCTGTTCCCATTCACTCACTAACTAACCTCTCCCGAGCACCATTCTTTCCACTTCCTTCCCCCTAAAATATTATACTCCCCCACTACTCAATCCAAACTCCCCAAGTTTGCCCTTCCACCCATCACATATCCAACTTCATATTCAAAACGCCAATATCATAGAATAGTACAGCACAGAAGGAGGCCATTCAGCCCATCAAGTCTGCGCCAATATGATCCATCTCCATTTAAATCAAATCATGCATCAACCTCTATGCCCAACTTCCAGCCTCAGGATTCCCACTGTTAGACCAATGTGAACACACCTTCTCCCAGGGGGCAGGCTATCTTAGATCTGGTCCTGTGTAATGAGACAGGATTAATAAACAATCTCCTAGTAAAGGATCCCCTCAGAATAAGTGATCATAGCATGATTTAAATTCAGATGGAGGGTGAGAAAGTTGGATCTCTGACCAGCGTACTAAGCTTAAACAAAGGAGACTATGAAGGTATGAGGGCAGAGTTGGCTAAAGTGGACTGGGAAAATAGATTAAAGTGTAGGACGGTTGATGAACAGTGGTGCACATTTAAGAGATATTTCACATCTCGCAAGAAAAATATATTCCAGTGAAGAGGAAAGGATGTAAGAGAAAAGATGGCCATCCATGGCTAACTAAAGAAATAAAGGATGGTATCCAATTAAAAACAAGGGCATACAAAGTGGCCAAAACTAGTGGGAGGACAGAAGACTAGGAAGCTTTTAAAAGCCAGCACAGAACAACTAAAAAAATGATTAAGAAAGGGAAGATAGACTATGAAAGTAAACTAGCGCAAAATATAAAAACAGACAGCAAGAGTTTCTATCGGTATATAAAAAAGAAAAGAGTGGCTAAAGTAAATGTTGGTCTCTTAGAGGACGAGACCGGGGAATTAGTAATGGGGAACATGGAGATGGCAGAAACTCTGAATATTTTGTATCAGTCTTTACGGTAGAGGACACTAACAATATTCCGACAGTGGATAGTCTAGGGGCTTTGGGGGGGGGGGGGGAAGGAACTTAACACAATCACAATGGATGTGGTACTCAGTAAGATAATGGGATTAAAGGCAGAATATCCCCTGGACCTGATGGCTTGCATCCTAGGGTATTAAGAGAAGTAACGGCAGGAATAGTGGATGCATTGGTTGTAATTCACCATAATTCCATGGATTCTGGGGAGGTCCCAGCAGATTGGAAAACTGCAAATGTAAAGCCCCTATTCAAAAAAGGCGGCAGACAAAAAGCAGGAAACTATAGACCAGTTTGCCTAACATTTGTGGTTGGGAAAATATTGGAGTCCATTATTAAAGAAGCAGTAGCAGGACATTTAGAAAAGCAAAATTCGGTCAGGCAGAGTCAGCATGGATTTATGAAGGGGGAGCCATGTTTGACAAATTTGCTGGAGTTCTTTGAGGATGTAACGAACAGGGTGGATAAAGGGGAACCAGTGGATGTGGTGTATTTGGACTTCCAGAAGGCATTTGACAAGGTGCCACATAAAAGGTTACTGCACAAGATAAAAGTTCACGGGGTTGGGGGTAATATATTAGCATGGATAGAGGATTGGCTAACTAACAGAGTGAGGATAAATGGTTCATTCTCGGGTTGGCAACCAGTAAGTAGTGGGGTGCCGCAGGGATCAGTGCTGGGACCCCAACTATTTACAATCTATATTAACGAGTTGGAAGAAGGGACTGAGTGTAACGTAGCCAAGTTTGCTGACAATACAAAGATGGGAGGAAAAGCAGTGTGTGAGGAGGACACAAAAAGTCTGCAAAAGGACATAGACAGGCTCAGTGAGTGGGCAAAAATTTGACAGATGGAGTATAATGTTGGAAAGTGTGAGGTCATGCACTTCGGCAGAAAAAAAATCAAAGAGCAAGTTATTATTTAAATGGAGAAAGATTGCAAAGTGCGACAGTACAGCGGGACCTGGAGATATTTGTGCATGAAACACAAAAGGAGAGTATGCAGGTACAGCAAGTGATCAGGAAGGCCAATGATATCTTGGCCTTTATTGCAAAGGGGATGGAGTATAAAAGCAGGGAAATCTTACTGCAGCTATATAAAACATTGGTGAGGCCACACCTGGAATACTGCATGCAGTTTTGGTTTCCATATTTACGAAAGGATATACTTGCTTTGGAAGCAGTTCAGAGAAGGTTCACTAGGTTGATTCCAGGGATGAGGGGGTTGACTTATGAGGAAAGGTTGAGTAGATTGGGCCTCTACTCATTGGAATTCAAAAGAATGAGAGGTGATCTTGTCGAAACGTAGAAGATTATGAGGGGGCTTGACAAGGTGGATACTGAGAGGATGTTCCCACTGATGGGAGAGACTAGAACTAGAGGGCACGATCTTAGAATAAGGGGCTGCCCATTTAAAACAAAGACGAGGAGAAACTTCTTCTCAGAAGATTGTAAATCTGTGGAATTCGCTGCCTCAGAGGGCTGTGAAAGCTGGGACATTGAATAAATTTAAGACAGAAATAGACAGTTTCTTAAACGATAAGGGAATAAGGGGTTATGGGGAGCGGGCAGGGAAGTGGAGCTGAGTCCATGATCAGATCAACCATGATCTTATTGAATGGCGGAGCAAGCTCGAGGGGCCGTATGGCCTACTACTGTTCCTATTTCTTATGTTCTTATGTAACACATTTCATATACATACACACACACATACACATCATCATCATCATAGGCAGTCCCTCGAAATTGAGGAAGACTTGCTTCCACTCTAAAAGTGAGGTCTCAGGTGTTTGTACAATGTCCAATGCGGGAATTACAGTCTCCGCAACAGGTGAGGCAGACCATGATGGAAGAAAGAGTGGGTGGGGAGCCTGGTTTGCCACATGCTCCTTCCGCTGTCTGCGCTTGCTTTCTGCATGCTCTCGGCGATGGGACTTGAGGTGCTCAGCGCCTCCCGGATGCTCTTCCTCCACTTAGGGCATTCTTGGGCCACGGATTCCCAGGTGTCGGTGGGGATGTTGCACTTCATCAAAGAGGCTTTGAGGGTGCCCTTGAAATGCTTCCTCTGTCCACCTGGGGCTTGCTTGCTGTTTAGGAGTTCCGAGTAGAGCGCTTGCTTAGGGAGTCTCGTGTCAGGCATGCAGACGATGTGGCCCGTCCAACGGAGCTGGTCGGGTATGGTCAGTGCTGCGATGCTGGGGATGTTGGCCTGAGCGAGAACGCCGATGTTGGTGTGCCTATCCTTCCAGTGGATTTGCAGGATCTTGCGGAGGCACACTGATGGTACTTCTCCAGCGCTTGGAGATGTCTGCTGTCTCAGCCATATAGGAGGGCGGGTATCACTACTGCTCTGTAGACCATAAGCTTGGTGCCAGATTGGAGGTCCTGGTCTTCAAACATTCTCTTCCTCAGGTGACCAAAGGCTGCGCTGGCAAACTGGAGGCGGTGTTGGACCTAGTCATTGATGTCTGCCCTTACTGATAGTAGGTTCCCGAGGTGTGGAAAGTGGCCCACCTTGTCCAAGGCTATGCTGTTGATTTTGATGACTAGGGGGGCAATGCTGTGAGGCAGGGTCAGGTTGGTGGAAGACCTTTGTCTTATGGATGTTTAGTATAAGGCCCATGCTTTTGTACACCTCAGTGAAGATATTGATGACAGCTTGGAGTTCAGCCTCAGTGCGCAGACGCAAGCGTCGTCCGCGTACTGTAGTTCGATGACAGAGGATGGGACAACCTTGTATCTAGCCTGGAGGTGGCAAAGGTTTCCATTTCTATAGTTTAGTTCCACTCCAGCGGGGAGCTTGTTGATAGTGAGATGGAGCATTGCAGCAAGGAAGATCGAGAAGAGGGTTAGTGCGATGCCACAGCCCTGCTTGACCCTGGTCCGAACGTGGATTGGGTCTGTGATGGATCCATTGGTCAGGATCATGGCTGTCATGTCATCGTGGAGCAGGCGGAGGATGGTGACAAACTTTTGAGGGCAGCCGAAAAGAAGGAGGATGCTCCATAGTCCCTCACGGTTGACAGTGTCAAAGGCCTTTGTGATGTCAAAGGCGGCCACTTACAAGGGTTGGTGCTGTTCCCTGCATTTCTCTTGTAGTTGTCACGCGGTGAAGATCCATTGTACTCCTTAATGGACGGAATCCGCATTGTGACTCAGAGGAGCTCTTCAGCCACAGCAAGACGACGATTGAGGAGGAACCTTGTGATGACTTTCCCAGTGGCCAACAGCAGGGAGATTCCTCTGTAGTTGCTGCAGTCGGACTTATCCTCCTTTTTGAAGATGGTCATGATACCAGCATCTCTGAGATCTCCTGACATGCTCTTCTCCTTCCAGATAAGAGAGACGAGGTCATGCATTCATGTCGATACTGCTTCTCCACCATATTTTAGTGCCTCGGCGGGGATTCCATCTACTCCTGATGCCTTGTTGTTCTTGAGCTGATGGATGGCCTTTTCTACCTCGTGCAGGGCTGGGGTTTTGCTGAGATGGTGGCAGGCAGCATGCTGCGGGGTGGAGTCGAGGACACTTGTGTCGAAGGCAGAGTCTCGGTTAAGGAGATCTTCGAAGTGTTCGTTCCAGCAGGCCCCGACTGCCTCAGTGTCTTTAATGAGTGTCTCTCAGTTTTTGGCCAGCAGTGGTTGGGGCCTTGGGTCATAGGTAGTCTTGACTGCGCTGAAGAATCTTTGTACGTCATGGTTGTTGGCCAGCTGCTGGATCTCCTGTGCTTTCTCCGCCCACCATCTATTCTTTAGGTCACGGGTTTTTTGTTGGACCTCGGCCTTCAGCCGCCTGTAGAGATGATTTTTGCTCCAGAATTGGGTTGCTGCTTTAATTTCAGAAATGCCTTGCGCTTGCAGCTTATTAGCTCCTGGACGGTCTCGTCAAACCAGTCTTGGTGTTTCCTGGTTGAGTGACCGAGCATCTCTTCACAGGCACTGGTTATGGAGGCCTTGAGGGCAGACCAAGTGCTGTGGGCACTCTGCATCTCAGAGTCATCGAGTGTCACCAGGTTGGCAGTGAGGCACTGGCTGTATAGGGCTTTCTTAACTGGGTATTTGAGTTCCCCAGCGTTGATTTTCCTGCGGCATTGTTTCTGTTGCCATCACTGCTTTGGGGCTATATTGATGTTAATGACGGAGCGGATTAGGTGGTGGTCCGTCCAGCAGTTGTCGGCTCCGGTCATGGCATGGGTGATGCACACGTCCTTGTGGTCCCTCGCTCGGATGATGACGTAGTGGAGCAGATGCCCGTGCTTAGAGCGAGGGTGTTGCCATGATGCCTTGTACTTGTCCCTCCGACGAAACAAGATGTTGGCGATGACAACATCATATTCTAGGCATTTTTTCAGGAGCAGGGTATCACTGGAGTTGGTTTTCCCTACCCCCCTTTGCCGATCACGCCTCCCTAGAGGTCTGTGTCATTACCGATTCTGGCATTGAAGTCACCAAGAAGGATCAGTTTGCTATCCGTAGGGACTCGGGACAGGGGTTGTTCGAGGCTGGAGTAGAATTCCTCTTTGGTCTCATCTGTTGCGTTGAGTGTTGGGGCATACGTGCTGATGACTGTGGCGCACTGGTTCCGGGATAGGGTGAGCCGAAGAGTCATGAGACATTCACTTATCCCGTGGGGGAGGAGTCTCTGGGACAGCCCATCAGCTCATTCTTGATGGCGAAGCCAACTCCATGGAGGCAGTGTTTTTCTTCTGGTTCCCCTTTCCAGAAGGTGGTGTAACCACCACCACCTTGTTCTTTGAGCTATCCTTCCCCTGCCCGTTGGGTCTCACTTAGGGTGGCGATGTCGACATTGAAGTGTCTGAGTTCCTGGGCAACGATTGCGGTGCGACGTTCCGGTCTGTCGCTGTTGGAGTTGTCCATGAGGGTCCCGACGTTCCAGGTCCCGAACTTCATTTTGAAGGGTGGAAGATGCCTGTGCGTGAGTTCTTTTAATGTGGGGTGGTCTTGGTCCAGGTCCAGTGGCAAGGGGGTCCAAGACGACTGGAGACCAGGCACTGCTGAATGAGCCTAGTTGCCGATGGTGGGATGCGAGCCGTAAGCTCGGTGCTGAGCAGTGCCTTTCGGAGAGATGGAGAGAGATCCGAGATGCAGATCTCACACACACACACACACACAATATATACACACACTCAGGGATAACACCAACAGACTGGAATGTCACACTGCTACCGTTGCCCGATATATTTGACACGCCATAAGACTGTTTCTTGCCATCATTTTTTATAAGCTATACATTCTAACAAAGCATTTGAAGATCGTGTTCTGTCACCTCTGAAGACAGATCACATGAAATAATGAGTTAGAATGAGCTCTCTGGTGTCATAATGCTCACATGTTCTAAATATTAAACCTGTAGAATAAACAAATCAGTGTGATTGGGAAGGGGAAAGAGCCGTGAAGCAGAGAGATTTTCACAAGTGCATTATGCTACATTCAGTTGCATTGTGTCACCAATGGTGAATTGCCAAGTGCCCCTATCGTAAGCTGTTGTTGTTTCTGATGAGATAGGAAATGAAGCTATATAAATTGGAAGAGTCATGTGCACCGAGAGCTTGTGCCAATATTTGTAACTAGTTTCACCAACATTTAAATAATACCCAAGTTGAAATCCACAGGTAACGTTATCACAATATGTAATTGCATAATTATTCTGCAGAAGCAATGATCATCATGAGAAGATTTGTGCCACAGTTCTGTTACAGGAAGTGGTAAAAACAGGAAGTAACAGCACAACTCACCAGCTATCGTTACAAAAAGAATAAATGCAGTTTGGGTGTTGGTTCATATGTAGTTAATTGTTAGAAGCACCATGAACTGGGAGAAATCTCCAGTTAATCCAAGTTCATTACTGGTCCAAAGGTGATCGTTCATCTTCTCTTCATCCCATTCAGCTGGAATATTCCCTCACCATTCACCTGTATATGAATGTTGTTTTGTCTACTTGTAGATATAGAATGTTTTAAAAGCATCGATGCACAGGTTTGCGCTAACCATCATCCAACATACCAAGTCCTGCGGTGATGGGGGAGGGACGAAGCGACAGGTGGAGGTGATCACTGGGAGTCGTAGCCTCAGACCTGCACGTAGGCGGCCTGTGGGCAAGTGGTCGTTTGACTCTGTATCCAGGGCAGCAGAGGAACCCGGCAGCACCCCAGGCGACTGAGCAACCCTCTTTAGGACAGCACTGCTCACCCATTATAAGGGAGGGGCCTAGAAAAGGTGGCCCAAATATTGCCTGCCCTTCCATTAACTGGCCAGTATACCGCGGCTGGCAGTTCAACCCATTCTGCGGTCGAAAATATAGCAACAGTCGAAAACTTCATAACACAAGAAAACTTCTTCTCGGACAATGGAACGTTCGCACACTTAGACAGAGCTGACACTACAAGACCGGAAAGAAGGACTGCCCTTATTGCAAGAGAGCTGCAGCGTTATAACATCGATATAGCGGCTCTGAGTGAGACAAGACTTGCAGAGGAGGGCTGCGTGAGGGAACGAGGTAGCGGCTACACCTTCTATTGGAAAGGCAAGGCAGAGAATGAGAATAGGATCCACGGAGTTGGCATAGCAGTGAAGACTTCTCTTATGCAACAGTTTCTGAATCTGCCTGAAGGGATTAATGCAAGACTTATGAAACTGCATTTCCCCCTGAATGCCAAGCGCCACATCACCATTATAAGTGCTTATGCACCCACCCTTCCAAGCCCCGATGAGATGAAAGAGAGGTTCTATGACGATCTAGACAGACTGGTCAGGTCCACACCTGCTGAGGACAAGTTGATCATCCTGGGTGATTTCAACGCACGAGTTGGAAAAGACAGCAAGCACTGGATGGGAGTCATTGGACAGCATGGTACAGGAAAATTAAACAGTAATGGCCTCCTCCTCGAGTATGTGCGTGGAGAATGACTTGACTATCACAAATACTCTATTCAGGCAGGCTGACAAGTACAAAACAACTTGGATGCACCCCAGGTCTAAGCAATGGCACATGACAGACCAGGTCATTGTAAGGCAGCAAGACATCAAAGATGTAAAAATCACAAGAGCCATGCAGGGAGCAGAATGCTGGACAAATCACCGTCTAGTCAGATCTACTCTCCAGCTGTACATTGCTCCACTTCAGCGCAAGCGTCCAAAACCGAGCAGAAGTGCCTTTAACACAGCTAGGCTGAAACATCAGTGCTACCATGAGCAGTTCCAGGATGACCTCGATAACAGGCTGATGTCTCACGGACCGCTCATCGGCAACACCACTCAGAAGTGAACAAAGCTCAAACAGATGGTGACAGACTCAGCAAAGACAACTCTTGGACTTAAAAAGAAGGTACACCAAGACTGGTTCGATGAAAGCAACGTTGAGATCTGCAAGACGCTGGATGAAAAGAAAAAAGCATACCTAGAATGGCAAAATGAACCTTCCTCAATTTCCAAGAGGGACCGCTACAGACACATGCAGAGCAAAGCACAAAGAGACGTTCGCCAGATGCAAGATAAATGGTGGCAGACGAAAGCAGAGGAAGTGGAACATTATGCTGAAACTCACAATACAAAGATGTTCTTCAGCGCCATCAAGTCAGTCTATGGACCATCAAAACCCAGCACTACTCCACTCCTTTCAGCAGATGGCAGCACTTTGATCAAAGACAGGACTGGCATAAATGAGAGGTGGAGAGAACACTTCAGTAATCTTCTTAATCGACCTTCAACAGTGAACGAAGAAGCACTTGACTCCATACCCCAGCAACCTATCAAAGAAGATCTTGATCTTCCTCTCAGCATGGACGAAGTAAAGAAAGCCATCAACCAGATGAGTACTGGAAAGGCTCCAGGAAAGGATGGAATCCCTACCGAAATCTACAAGGCAGTAGGCCCAGCAACTCTCGAGGCCTTTCATGACATAATAACTAGCATCTGAGAAGATGAAGACATGCCACAGGACTTCCGTGACGCTATGATAGTTTCCCTCTACAAGAACAAGGGCAACAAAGCAGACTGTGGCAACTACAGGGGAATATCGCTTCTGTCCATTGCTGGGAAGATCATCGCCCGCATAGTATTGAACCGACTCATAGCTAGTGTCTCAGAAGTAAATCTTCCAGAAACACAATGTGGCTTTCGACCTGGTCGGAGCACAGCAGACATGATCTTTGCACTCAGACAAGTGCAGGAGAAGTGCGTTGAGCAGAACATGGACCTGTACGCTGTATTTATTGACCTCACCAAGGCCTTTGATACTGTCAACAGAGCAGTGCTGTGGTCAATCTTGACAAAACTTGGGTGCCCAAGGAAGTTTGTCCACATCATCGAGCTATTTCATGACAACATGACAGGTGAAGTGCTCTCAGACGGCACAACCACGGCCCCATTTGCCATCTCAAATGGAGTGAAACAAGGTTGTGTCCTCGCTCCAGTTCTGTTCACCTATTCTTTACCTGCGTCTTGAACTATGCCATAAAAGACTTGGAGTTTGGGGTCTACCTGAAATATTGATTAGATGGTTCATTGTTCGACCTCCGCCACCTTGCTGCAAAGACCAAAGTACAGAAACGACTCATCCTAGAGGCACTCTTTGCTGACGACTGCGCCCTTATGGCACACAAAGAGAGCGACCTACAATTCATACTCAGCAAATATGTTTGGCCTAACCATCAGCCTTAGTAAAACAGAGGTTCTCTATCAGCCTGCCCCTGGCACCACAGCACCTGCTCCCACAGTCTTCATCGGCAGTATACAACTAAAGTCAGTGGACAGCTTCAAGTACCTTGGCAGCACCATATCAAGTGATGGGTCCTTGGACAAGGAGATTGATGCAAGGATCTGTAAAGCCAGCCAGGCACTTGGTCACTTGCGCACTAAGGTGTTGAGTCACCACCACATCCGACTGTGAACTAAATTTTTGGTGTATAGAGCAGTTGTTCTCTCATCTCTCCTTTATGGATGTGAGACCTGGACACCCTACAGGCGTTACATCAAAAAGTTGGAAGCTTTCCATATGTGCAGTCTCAGTTCTATACTCCACATACGCTGGCAAGACCGGGTGTCAAACTTTGAGGTTCTGGAGAAAGCACAATCAACTAGCATCGAGGTGATGATCATGCGAGCCCAGTTCCGGTGGGCTGGACATGTCATCCGCATGGATGAGTCAAGGATCCCTCATCAGCTTCTTCACGGCGAGCTCTGTGAAGGTCGAAGACACTGGGGCGCCCCCGCAAGCGCTACAAAGATTGCATCAAGGCTAAACTCCAGTACTGTGGCATCCGACCAAAGGACCTCAAGAATACAGCAGCTAATAAAATCCAGTGGCGAACCCTCATGAGGACTGCCTGCCAGACCTTCGAAGAAAGCCGATGTCAATGCCTGCGGGACACTAGAGATAGACGACATCAGGTGGCAGTACTGTCAGCATCAGGCACATCGAACTATGTGCATCCAGAATTGGCCTATACAGCCACTTGAAGACACATGCCATTGATGATTAGCACATCAACGTCTTTGTTGGATACGACAGACCAAGAGATATAGAATGTGGAATCCAATACCACAAATAGCATAGATGTAGTTAAGGAGAAGCTAGATGAGTACACAAGGGAGAAAGGAATAAAAGGATATGTTAATGGGGTTAGATGAAGTAAGGACGGAGGAGGGTCGTGTGGAACATAAACACTGGCAAAGACCAGTTGGGCCGAATGGCCCGTTTCTGTGCTGTAAAATTCGATGTAATTCTACATAAGATATAGATGTATAATTGGGAGGTTAACAAAGGTGTACATTTAAAAATTATTTCAACATTCATCATCACACAGCACTATAGTAGATACTTACATCTGTAATACATTAGATTTGTGATGCATATCTCACATTATTTTGGACAACAGCATTCAATGGCACATAGACATACCCACAGTTGCACAATACCACCATTAGATGGAGGCTCATCCCCATAGCCACATCAATAATGCTTCCTGAGGGAAATTCATTTTGCTTGACTTTCCATGGGCAAAGGCGTGGGATTGCCACTCACTGTGGATCACTACAGTTGATACTGTAATTGGTTTATCAAAGCTGTAGTATCTTTTTAATTAATTCAAATTCCCTTTCACCTGTGAACGATAGTCTAACTCAGACTATGTTTCTGTTGATATTTTCAGTACGACGATTACAAAAGTAAATCTGTGACAACACTGGCACCAATAATTTGCTTCATTTTAAGTAGTCGTTGTCTCGGCTAGTTTCCTACATTGCAACAGTGACTACGTCAAAAAGTACTTCATTGACTGTAAAGCGCTTTGAAACGTCCGGTGGTCATGAAAGGAGTTATATTAATCCAAGACTTGCTTTCTTTTAGGCTCAAAAGGTGTAGCTATACAATATATACTTTTACAAATTAAATATTTGCTACATTCTTAATATTTATTGCATTTCCCCCTTTCACAAACTGGTCTGCTATTAAAGCAGAAGGCAGCTGTAGGTACAAGTACTACAGTGGTCAGTGTTTGTTCATAGGTTAAAGTGTAGAGTGCAGCCCCTCCAATGACTCAATTGGTTAAAACATGTAGCTAAGCAACACAGACCAGAAGGTTCAAGGTATACGACCCAGTTTGGGAAGGTTCATCTCATCTCAGTTGGTGTGGTACAACTGTCTTGAGTGCTCCTGGGCTGGGAATGGGAAAAGAAAAATAAGCCAGTGTTTGTGAACTCCTTCCTGTGATGCCTGGTAGAAAGACCACGTGAGCACACTGGGTGAGGAAAAGATCAGACTTGCTGCGATATCTCATTGTCAACAGGAACCAACTAGATTGATACCTGCAGAAGGGCCACCTATTTAAGGCACCAATGGGGTACCAGTAGGAGACAATGCTTTCAGGTGCCAAGTAGGGGAAAGATAAGCACAAAAAGAGAGAGTAAATTGTATTCTCGCTCTTGTCCTGGAGGAAGATTTCAGAGACACCAGATACCGTCTGCTATTGCACCCAAGTAGCTCTTATTCAAAGAGTAAATTCATTGATTAACAAGCATTTTTTTAAAAAGATGAGAATAAGTAGCTCGATGGGACGGCTATGAACAACTACAGTACTTCCTTTGAGATGGGGGAAAATTGTAACCGTTCTCGGTCACAGCAAAAACATCCGCACAGTTGTGTGACATGGAGTAGAGAGGAGAAACCCAAGGGCTCAATTTCCCCAAAGCATTTTTTTGGCATACTTGAAGAGTTACGCCTGATTTTGTGTGACCAGACTGTGTGTGTGAACCGGGGACTGAGAATGGAACCGGACTGATTTCCTGTATGTGGGGACCGAGAATGTGACTGGACAGCCTTCCGGCGGGGTTGCTGCTATGTGTTTTTCAATTCTTTCAGTGTGTCCGGGCATCTGCTGTGTTGCTTTCCTTAACTCTAGGGAAGGTTTTTCAGGACAGGTCACATACGCTGACCTAATCAGAACTGGAGTAACTCTCAGCTGGCCAAACTTCCCTAAATGGCCAGAAGTGGCGTAGGTGGGTGGTTACGCCCCCTTTGGCTGAAAAAAAAACGGACTTAAAAAATTCGCAACCAACTGAGTTACGCTGGTGCAAATTGATTGGGGAAACTGGGGATTTTTAAGTTAGGCCAGAAAAAGCAGCCCGCTCCAAAAAAACGGCGCAAATACTGGGGAAAATTGAGCCCCTGAAGAGGGCAAACAAAACAAAATGGATAGCTGAAACAAAAACTCGAGGCCTCGCCACTCTCAACGTGTCAATCGCAGATAAGACCATCTCTGGCCACTTCCTCATGTCACTCTCCACCCACATTCCCCTTCATCCTTCCAACCCTACTTCTTTCTGCGTCTGCCTCTGGAAAAAACTCTCTCTCAACTCTCTTACAACTGCACTTACGAAATCTCAATTGTCCAGCCTTTGGCCCTCCATTCACCATGACATTTCTGCAGTTACTGATCTGCTGAATCACTCCCTCACCACTACCTTTGATGCTCTAGTCCCTATTACTACAATTACTCTCTCTCACCCTGTACGTTCCCCTGGTACTGCCCTCAATTTCACTCCCTCAAGTCCAAGAGACACAGAATTGAACGGATATGGCGCTGCCAGATCTGGCTGGACCACATAAAGCATTATCGGATCCTGCTCTCGTCTGCCAAAACTGCTCACTATTGGATCATTCTGGAATGCAAAGATAACCCCCGGCTTCTATTCTCTACTGCTAACCGTCTTCTTAAAACCCTCTGCCCTGTCTCCTCCAACCAATGTGAGGAGCTCATGGACTGCTTTGTTTCTAAGATGGAGACCATCCAATCTGGAAGCTGTGTAAACAGAGCAAGCAACTGTGTTTCTCCTAAATCAATCATATTGAAGAATCAGTACTGCGACACGCAGAGTCTGAACCAGGAAGTGCAGGTTAGAATATTTAATTAAATGCCAAATCATGTATTGAAAGTGAAAGTATCCATCATGTAGGTGCCCCCTCTTCATGCCCATCCAAGTATCTCAATGCCGAGACTCTCGGCGAGAAACAAGATAGATGAGTTGATGGCACAAATAGAAATAAATGGATATGATCTGATAGTCATTACAGAGACGTGGTTGCAAGGCTGGGAACTGAATATTCAAGGGTATTTGACATTTTGGAAGGATAGGCAGAAAGGAAAAGGAGTGGGGTAGTTCTGTTAATAAAGGATGAGATCAGTGCAGTAGTGAGAAATTATATTGGCTCAGAAGATCAAGACGTAGAATCAGTTTGGGTGGAGATAAGAAATAATAAGGGGAAAAAGTCACTGGTGGGAGTAGTCTATAGGCATCACTTGGAAGTAGTCTATAGACATCACTTGGAGGAAGCACGAAGGTCAACAATGGCACAGAAGGTACTCTGGGGGACTTCAATGTTGTACTACCACTGATTGAGGTGGCCAAATTCTGCCAGATTGGGACCTGCGTAAGATGGTGAAGGGAGTAACTTTTGGGGGTAATCTACTTGTCCTTGTCCCCATTTTTTTTTTATTATTCATTTCAGGATGTGGGTATCACTGTCAAGGCTAACAGTTTTTGCCCATCCCTCATTGCCCTTGAGAAGGTGGTACTGAGCCACCTTCTTGAACCAATGCAGTCCTTGTAGTGAAGGTACTCTCACAGTGCTGGTAGGGAGGGAGTTCCAGGATTTTGATCCAGCGATGAAGGAATGGCGAGATATTTCAAAGTCGGGATGGTGTGCAACTTGGTGGGGAACTTACAGGTGATGGTATTCCCATGCGCCTGCTGCCGTTGTCCTTCTAGGTGTTAGAGGTCTCAGGTTTGGGAGATGCTGCCGAAGAAGCCTTGGCGAGTTACTGCAGTGCATCTTGTAGATAGTATACACTGAAGCCACGGTGAGCCAGTGGTGGAGGGAGTGAATGTTGAAAGTGGTGGATGGGGTGACAATCAAGCGGGTTTGCTTTGTCTTGGAAGGTATTGATCTTCTTCAGTGTTGCTGGAGCTGCTCTCTTCCAGGCAAGTGGAGAGTATTCCATCACATTACTGACTTGTAGATGTTGGAAAGGCTTGGGGGAGTCAGGAGGTTGAGGCAATAGCCACAGAATACCCAGCCTCTGACCCGCTCTTGTTGCCAAAGTATTTACGTGGCTGGTCCAGTTAAGTTTCTGGTCAATGGTGACCTCAAGGATGTTGATGGTGGGGGATTCGGTGATGGTAATATTGTTGAATATAAACAGGAGGTGATTAGACTCTCGCTTATTGGAGATGGTCATTGCCTGGCACTTGGGTGGTGCGAATGTTACTTGCCACTTATCAGCCCAAGCCTGAATGTCGTCCAGGTCTTGCTGCATTCAGGCATGGATTGCTTCATTTTCTGAGGAGTTGTGAATGGAACCGAACACTCTGCAATCATCAGCGAGCCTCCCCACTTTTGACCTTATGATAGATTGATGAAGCAGCTGAAGATGATTGGGCGGAGGACACTGCCCTGAGGAACTCCTGTAGGGGCTGAGATGATTGACCTCCAACAACCATCTTCCTTTGTGCTATGTATGACTCCAGCCAGTGGAGAGTTTTTCCTGATTCCCATTGACTTCCATTTTACTAAGGCTCCTAGCTGCCAATCTCGGTGAGTAGGTAGAGTAAGTGCCGCTTGATAGCACTGTCGACAACACCTTCCATCACTTTGCTGACGATTGAGAGAAGACTGATGGGGCGATAACTGACCGGATTAGATTTGTCCTGCCTTTTGTGGACATGAAATACCTGGGCAATTTTCCACACTATCAGGTAGATGCCAGTGTTGTAGCAGTACTGGAACAGCTTGGCTACAGGAATGGCTAGTTCTGGAGCACAAGTCTTCAGCACAGCAGCTGGAATGTTGTTAAGTGCCATAGCCTTTGCTGTATCCAGTGCGCTCAGCCGTTTTTTGATATCATGATGTCCTCAGCAACGTGACGGCTGCGGACAAGTTTGTCCATGATAGCATTGGTGGGAGTGATCACCACAGTCTTTAAGATGACAAAGTCTAGTCTCCACTGTAAAAGGCAATCTTCATGTAGAGTGGCACAATTGACGTGCATACATTTTTAGAAAATCAAGCCATATTGGCTTGGATGAAGGTTGCCAGTGTCGTAACAGTGGGGGCCATACAAAGCCAAGCAAATAAAATAAACCCTTATTGGATCATATAATCTTTATTATTGTTTGGCTATCGGCACTGATGGCATTGGTCACATGTAATCAATGGCAACATCAAGATAAATACAACGGTCGCTAGTCTCCTTGGAACCAGTAAAGACCCTGTTCCAGCACCAAGAACAAGTTTAATGGGGGTATTGTCATGACACTATCAGTAAACTTCATCTACGTGCCCTGCTCAAAGCGTCACTATGCATTGTAAAAAAAAGCTCTTAAATGCAGCTGCAATTAGGCTGCTTTCCAAAGAATCAGGCTCTGGTATACCAGCATCTTTACATTAGCAACATAATGTCGTTTTATCATCATAAAGGGTTTGCATCATAAGAAACCTGACACCATTCAGTCATCCTTACCACTGAGAATGTTGGAGGAGGAGGAGGAGGAGGTGGGGGAGGAGGAGGCATCTTCTGTATTCAATAGGTATGCTGGATAACCTTTCAAAATCCTACAGGATGAAAAAAAAATACCATTTTAGAGACCCAATTTAATATGCTTCATACCAAACAAAATAAATATATGAAACAAATATAGAAGCCAATTAATGAGCTGAAATCTCTGTCACTGAACAGATTCATCGGGGGATACTTTGCAACTTGTCGCCATTGCAGATTGGCTGCATGTCATAGAATTCACCTGACTTTAATTTCCAAAAAGTAAGTGAAAACTGGGTGGTTTCCATAAGGGGCCCAAATCCGCAATGCAGTTTTAAACCTGGCAACAAGTTGAAAATCTACCCTATAATCTTGACAATATCACTAAATGTTCCCTATTCCAACGTTTAACATTTTTTTTAAACTTGCTATTCAACATTAAAAGGAGAAGAAAAGCTTGAGGGAGGGGGTGTACTACCAACAAATATTTTCAAAAAATTGAATTATGTCTTTTCAGTTAACATGTTTTTATCAATTTTTATTCCAATTCAGATCTGCTATTTTGTGTTTATACCCGTAAATCATCATATACCAAGTTAGCAATATCAGTTGAGTGGCTGGGGTGAGGAAGGCACAACCCAGACACAAGGTGTTTTCCCCATAGAAGATACAAATTGGAGACAAATCAATTTGCTTCATTGTAACATATTTCTGGAATTCACCTGGGAGCTGCTTCAGAGGGCAACAAAATGGGGTGTCTATGATATATGCAGAAAAAAATCATGCCCTCCTACAATTATATTTCAGTTTTTAAAACTAATAATGATGGAGAATGCTTCTCCACCCAGAAAAAAACGAGATATTCCTTCTATTAAAATATTCCTTCTCTTTTAAATACTTTGGTTACCATATATATAGAAAACTATAAACTTTTAAATCATGAAAAGGTTTAACAATTGAAGTTTATTAAAAATATATGCACAGCAGCATACAGTTTTTAGAAATCAGAAATACAATTATTTATTGGGACAGAATTGACAAACCCTAATACTTTAGATGCATCACATATTCCATCCAAAATTGAATAGATTTTTAAATCTGTCAGTCAAAAAAAACTCGGCAGCATTTATGGCTAAGTGAGTAATGCTTTGCCCATTTCCAAGCTTCTTCGCCACCACACACCACCAACACCTGTTGACTTCTATCAATGCCATACTGAATAACCTGGCATATCTGGAGATGGTGCAGGTTGACTTGATTTCCAATGTGTGTCTCCCTTCCTGTGAAGAAGGATTGCCTCATATCACTCATCTCCGATAACCTGGAATTGGGAAATTTGACTTGTTGACTTGTAATCTAGCAGCTTGGTTCCTCTGACCATAGCCTTGTGCCTCTTTATATTATTCCACCACATCAATATGCTGAAGGCCTTGCTTGCTTTTTTAAAACAAACAATATCTTCTCAACAAAATCAGAAGCTATTAAAATTTCAGTGACAGAATCCATAAATATATCTTCCAGTGAGGATCAAACTGCAGCCTTCCTCATAAATGGACCTTGGAGGTACTATCTTCCACTGAATGATTTTAACCCTACTCTAAGTGTAAAACCCTGAACTTATAATAGAGTAATAGGATTTCTTAATTACCTGCAGATTAATTTCCAGTGATCTAATACTATTTATTTAAAAAAAATGAATCTTTCACTGTGAATATCATGTCTCATTAACTGAAGGAGCATCCTAGTTAACCAATGTCAGTCATGAGAACAGCCATTGGATTGGAAAAGAGAGCACACCTGTCAAAATAGCAATAAACAATAACAGGGTTATAAAAACAATAGCTATTTTGGAATAATTATGAGAATAATTTAATTTAGGGATTCCCATGATGAAAGACTCAAGCTTTGCTTTTGTATTTCCAAAATCAATTACATTTTCTCATAAGCTACACCCACCCATACGCAATATAATGTATACAGAAACAGCAAAATAGCACCACAGTTCAAGACATGAGTAAAACAGAACTACAATCCAAACTATGCAGTTTGATCATAGAAGTCTCAGAAGTTTACTGTCTGCCACCTGCCACCATTAAAATAAAAACTTGAAGGGCAATAAAACAATATCATGAACTACAACAACTGGCATTTATATTGTACTTTTAACTTAGTAAAAAGTTACCACATTACAACAGTGACTACACTCCAAAAGTACTTCATTGGCTGTAAAGCACGTTGAGACGTCCGGTGGTCATGAAAGGCGATATATAAATGCAAGTCTTGCTTTCTTTCTAAAATAAAGTCCCAAGTTGCTTCACAGGAGCAAAATCAGACTAAAACTGACACCAAGCCAAAGAAGGAGACATTAGGACAGGTGACAGTGGTGGGTTTTAAGGCGCATCTTAAAGGAGGAGAGAGGCAGAGGTTTAGGGAGGGAATTCCAGAGCTGAGTGTCTAGACAGCCATAAGTACGGCCGTCAATAGTGAGCAAAAGAAGTGGGGGATTCACAAGAGGCCAGAGTTAGAGGATTGTAGATGTCTTGGAGAGTAGGAGGTGGTTACAGAGATAGGGAGAGGAGAGATCATGGAGGAATTTGAACACAAGGATAGAATTTTAAAATTGAGGTGTTGGTGGACCAGGAGTTAATGTAGGTCATCGAGCATGGGGTGATGGGTGAATGAGACTTGGTGCGAATTGGGATCCAGGTAGCAGAGTTTTGGTACAATAACTATATAAATGTAAAGGCTGTTATTTCAAGGATGTAACATATCTTGTGTTTCACCAGCAATAATAAACCTATTCACCCACTGTTCTGGCCGTTATTGATGCCACTGATCCCTCCCTACCGTTACTGTATTGGAACATACTCCATTCTATGTGTCACATAAAATATAAATACTTTTGTCAGTACTCTAATGCTAGAATTGTCCCTGTAGGAACTGAAGATATATGGAGTTACATGATGCCACATATTCTTACATCACTTATTCTACGATCATTCACTTACATTACATAATTTATTGTTGAAAAATTACATTCTAACATCAGTTACACAGACATATTATATAGATTATGTATTTTCTTGGCAGTGAGTTTAATGATGCAATTACGAGATCTACTGACATTCTTAACCAAAGATAAATGAAGAATAGTTTAAAGATCACTGGTCTGATTTCGTTTTTTTTCTTGCGATATCTGGTCTAAGTTTTTAAATTTAAAAATCAGTAATATACAATTCCACGAGAGGTACTAATGTTGTACTGCCTTGAACTTCCTAAAAGTCTGAGGAGAAATGCACATGATGTGGCATTCTGAATCATGCCCTACCTTTTAATAGTATTAACAAAATAGTTTCAGTCCAGTCTTGTAAAAATTACAAGTTAATTTTGCTGTATATATTAACCTCAAGGAAAAGTGGTCATGGAAAATTGATATTTTAATGGAGTATGTCAGCTGTAGATCAATATTGCATTGTAATCAACCTCAATGTCCAACTTGACATTAAGCTGAAGCAGACTTACAAACACCACAACTAGTCTATTACCAGGACCACTACTTCTACCTAACAAACTACAGTGGCTCCCCGTCACTTGGCACACTGACTTCAAAATCTTTGTCTTCATCTAAAATATTTCCATGGCCTTACCACTACCACTGCAACCTTCTCCAGCCGTTCATACTGGCCCATATACTCTGCTCTTCCAACTGTGATCTACTATCCATTATTCCTGCCCTCTGCATGGAATAGTATTCAGCCATCTGACTGTCACATTCTGAAACCCTTTTCCTACACCCTCCACCTTCAAGAGTTTCCTTAAAACAAACCTCTTAATTAAATTAACTCCTACTCATGTCCAGTCTAAATCCCAACCGTGAAACACTGTGGGACTTTTTGCTATGTTAATGTCCTGTATCAATATAAGTTGTAAGTTTTGTGTATAGTAATACCTAATTTCAAAACTTATGTACACATGATTTAAGTGTAAACAAATACTGTAATGAGTTTAGCATGTAGCAGTCTGGTCCTGTGTGTGATATTTCTGCATTTGAATTGATACATGGCATAGTAGGAACCCTGCATTCAGTCCAGTGCACCTTCTACTGTGAAATGGGCAATTGTTAACCTTGGACTATGCAGCCTAAAACTTACACTTTAAAGTCATGTGGAGTGTGGCTAGCATTCAGGGATGTTCTACAGCTATTGAAAAGGAAATGGTGTTTAAAAAATCTCAACTGTAATTCAGTAGTATGACAGTAGTTGCTTACAAAGCTGGATAGCTCTAATCGATTAAAGCATTCAGGACATTCAGAAAAAAAGAGTTATGCAAAATATCTGTTTAAATGTGAGCCATGCTGTTTCAAAATCTGTGTTTTATGGGTTTGCATTTACTAGGCTCTTCTGTGGAGCCTTGTTGTTATCTTTTTCCATAAGTGGACACACAAAATCTCCAATACGAACATCCATTCTGAACCAGTGTCAGTGGCAGCACTAGATTTATGGCATCTTCACACACCAGTTACAGGGAATTTTTAAAATTTGATTCACCACTGAATATCCATTATTGCAAAAGGAAAGATTACAGAACTCTAAGGTGGAACACAGTAAAAATAAATATCTATAAAGTGACTGACTTAATACATAACAGGTACAGGTTGAACCTCCATTATAGGACTTCAATTTGTTCAAGTCGGAGTTCTGCGCATGCACCGACTGGTGGCCGGGAATGGTTCTGGACGAGGGGTGGTTCCGGATAAGGAAGTTCTGGATAAGGGAGGTTCAACCTGTACATGTAATAGACAAGAAAGAAAATCACAGAAACTCAGCACTCTTTCCCAGCAATCACCAATATCCCCCATTAGTTCTCAGTTGCATCGATGCAATCCATTGAGAGAGATACATTTTGTACAAGATTTTAAACTGCAGTCTGGTACTTCACCCTACAGCGATTACTTTATCCACTGAATGCTGGAATCACCAGCTCCACATGTAGGCTGAAAAATTCCATGAACTGCCACCCCAATCCATCAAATGGATTATATAAATTTGAAATCAAAAGTTTCTAACTTATTCCTGTATCCAATTGATTTCAAAGCAATCCCTCCTTAGCATGAGTATCACAGCCCACAGTTTTCAAAAAGGAAGAACACAAGAAACCTTGAAAAGGACGCCAGAAATTGCAGTTTTTATCTGCAGAAACATAGAAACATAGAAAATAGCTGTGGGAGTAGGCCATTCGGCCCTTCGAGCCTGCATCACCATTCAATATGATCATGGCTGATCATGCACTTCAGTACTCCATTCCTGCTTTCTCTACATACCCTTTGATCCCTTTAGCTGTAAGGGCCAGATCTAACTCCCTTTTGAATATATCTAATGAACTGGCCTCAATAACTTTCTGTGGTAGAGAATTCCATATGATCACAAATCTCTGGGTGAAGAAGTTTCTCCTCATCTCGGTCCTAAATGGCTTACCCCTTATTCTTAGATTCTGATCCCTGGTTCTGGACTTCCCCAACATCGGGAACATTCTTCCTGCACCTAATCTGTCCAATCCCATCAGAATTTTATATGTTTCTATGAGATACCCCCTCATTCTTCTAAATTCCATTGAATATAAGCCTAGTCGATCCAGTCTTTCTTCATATGTCAGTCCTGTCATCCCGGGAATCAGCCTGGTGAACCTTCGCTGCACTCCCTCAACAGCAAGAGTGTCCTTCCTCAGATTAGGAGACCAAAACTGTACACAATATTCAAGGTGTAGCCTCACAAAGACCCTGTACACCTGTAGTAAGACCTCCCTGCTCCTATACTCAAATCCTCTCGCTATGAAGGCCAACATGCCATTTGCCTTCTTCACCGCCTGCTGTACCAATGCCCTAGGGGGAGTGTTTGCTAGTGCTGTTTGGGAGGAGTTAAACTAATATGGCAGGGGGATGGGAACCTATACTGGGAGTCAGAGGGAAATAAAAATGGAGACAGAAGCAAAAGCTAGAAAGGAGAATAGTAAAAGTGGAGGGCAGAGAAACCCAAGGCAAAAAACAAAAAGGGCCAATTTACAGCAAAATTCTAAAGGGTCAAAGTGTGTTAAAAAGACAAGCCTGAAGGGCTCTGTGCCTCAATGCGAGGAGTATTCGGAATAAGGTGGATGAATTAACTGCGCAGATAGCAGTTAACGACACGATGTGATTGGCATCACGGAGACATGGCTCCAGGGTGACCAAGGCTGGAAATTCAACATACAAGGGTATTCAGCATTCAGGAAGGACAGACAGAAAGGAAAAGAAGCCGGGGTGGCATTGCTGGTTAAAGAGGAAATTAATGCAATTGTAAGGAAGGACATTAGCTTGGATGATGTGAAATCGGTATGGATGGAGCTACGGTACACCAAAGGGCAGAAAACGCTAGTGGGAGTTGTGTACAGGCTACCAAATAGTAGTCATGAGGTTGGGGACAGCATCAAACAAGAAATAGGGGATGTGTGCAATAAAGGTACAGCAGTAATCATGGGCGACTTTAATTTACGTATTGATTGGGCTAACCTAACTGGTAGCAATGCAGTGGAGGAGGATTTCCTGGAATGTATTAGGGATGGTTTTCTAGACCAATATGTCGAGGAACCAACCAGAGAGCTGGCCATCCTAGACTGGGTGATGTGTAATGAGAAGGGACTAATTAGCAATCTTGTTGTGCGAGGCCCTTTGGGGAAGTGTGACCATAATATGGTAGAATTCCTTATTAAGATGGAGAGTGACAAAGTTAAGCCAACTTTCAATGACTGATGTACCATGACACCCAGGTCTCATTGCACCTCCTCTTTTCCTAATCTGCCACCATTCAGATAATATTCTGCCTTTGTGTTTTTGCCCCCAAAGTGGATAACCTCACATTTATCTACATTATACCGCATCTGCCATGTATTTGCCCACTCGCCTAACCTGTCCAAGTCACCCTGCAGCCTCTTAGTGTCCTCCTCACAGCTCACACCACCACCAAGTTAAGTGTCATCTGTAAACTTGGAGATATTACACTCAATTCCATCATCTAAATCATTAATAGATATTGTAAAGAGCTGGGGTCCCAGCACTGAGCCCTGTGGCACTCCACTAGTCACTCCCTGCCATTCTGAAAAGGACCCGTTCATCCCGACTCTCTGCTTCCTGTCTGCCAACCAGTTCTCTATCCATGTCAGTACATTACCCCCAATACTATGTGCTTTAATTTTGCACACTAACCTCTTGTGTGGGACCTTGTCAAAAGCCTATTGAAAGTCTAAATACACCACATCCACTGGCTCCCCCTTGTCCACTCTACGAGTTACATCCTCAAAAAATTCTAGAAGATTTGGCAAGCATGATTTCCCTTGCATAAATCCATGCTGACTTGGACCGATCCTGTCACTGCTTTCCAAATGCGCTGCTATTAAATCTTTAATAATTGATTCCAACGTTTTCCCACCACCGATGTCAGGCTGACCAATCTATAATTCCCTATTTCCTCTCTCCCTCCTTTTTTTAAAAAGTGGGGTTACATTAGCTACCCTCCAGTCCAAAAGGAACTGATCCAGTCCATAGAATGTTGGAAAATGACCACCAATACATCCACTATTTATAAGGCCACTTCCTTAAGTACTCTGGGATGCAGACTATCAGGCCCTGGAGATTTATCGGCCTTCAACCCTATCAATTTCCCTAACACAATTTGCTGACTAATAAGGATTTCTTTTAGTTCCTCTTTCTTGCTAGACCCTCAGACCCCTAGTATTTCCGGAAGGTTATTCGTGTCTTCCTTGGTGAAAACAGAACCAAAGTATTTGTTCAATTGGTCTGCCATTTCTTTGTTCCCCATTATAAATTCATCTGATTCTGACTAAGGGACCTACATTTGTCTTCACTAATCTTTTTCTCTTCAAGTATCTGTAGAAGCTTTTGCAGTCAGTTTTTATGTTCCCTGCAAGCTTACTCTCATATTCTATTTTCCCTCTCCTAATTACACCCTTTGTCATCATCTGCTGAATTCTAAATTTCTCCCAGTCCTCAGGTTTGCTGCTTTTTTTTGGCCAATTTATATTCCTCTTCCTTGGATTTAACACTATCCCTAATTTCCCTTGTAAGCCACAGTCGAGCCACCTTCCCCGTTTTATTTTTATGCTAGACAGGGATGTACAATTGTTGAAGTTCATCCATGTGATCTTTAAATGTCCGCCATTGCCTAGCCACCGTCAACCCTTAAAGTATCATTCGCCAGTCTATTCCAGTCAATTCACGTCTCATACCATCGAAGTTACCTTTCCTTAAGTTCAGGACTCTAGTCTCTGAATTAACAGTGTCACTCTCCATCTTAATGAAGAATTCCACCATATTATGGTCACTCTTCCCCAAGGGGCTTCGCACAACAAGATTGCTAATTAATCCTCTCTCATTACACATCACCCAGTCTAGGATGGCCAGCATTCTAGTTGGTTCCTCGACATATTAGTCCAGAAAACCATCCCTTATACACTCCAGGAAATCCTCCTCCACTGTATTGCTACCAGTTTGTTTAGCCTTCTATATGTAGATTAATGTCACCCATGATAACTGCTGTACCTTTATCGCACGCATCCCTAATTTCCTGTTTGATGCCATCCCCAACCTCACTATGACTGTTTGATGGTCTGTACACAACTGCCACTAGCGTGTTCTGCGCTTTGATGTTCGGCAGCTCCACCCATACAGAATGCCTCCATCCCCCAATTTTCTTCTTCGGTTTATATAGGAACCTTATATCGGGTTGCTTCAATGTTTCTCTGATATATCTACCAGAGAAGACAATGCCGTAAATTTTTCCTCCCTTAGTACACAAAATTTGAATTTGCAAAGATTGGCCAACGCCAATAGTGATATTTTCCTGTTGATTCTTCACTTGGTCTGAAAATATGTGCAATGGAAAACTGTGTTTTAACTGATTTGTTTAAAAGAATTAAAAAAATTGTAGGACAATACTTCATCTAGAATTCTATGAAGGTTAGCAAAATTAACTTGTATTTATATAGTGTCTTTACATAGTAAAATGTCCCAAGGTACTTCACAGGAGTATTAAAAAAACTAAAAATTTGACACTGAGCCAGAGAGAGGAGAAATTAGGGCATATGACTAAAAGCTTGGTCAAAGATGTAGGTTTTAAAGAGAGCCTTGAAGGAGGAAAGGTAGAGAGGCGGAGAGGTTTAGGGAGGGAATTCCAGAGCTGAGAGCCTAGGCAGCTTAAGGCTATGGTTGAGCGACTAAAATCAGGGATGCTAAAGAGTGCAGAATTAGAGGAGTGGGGATATTTTGGGGGGGGTTATGGGGCTCGAAGAGATAAAGAAATAGGGAGGGATGAGGACATGGAGGGACTTGAATACAAAGATGAGAATTTAAAAATCGAGGCATTGCTTAATTGGGAGCCAATGTAGGTCAGCGAGCACAGGAGTGATGGGTGAACAGGACTTGGTGCGAGTTACAACAAGGGCAGCAAAGCTTTAGATGACCTCAAGTTTACGTAGGGTAGAATGTGGGAGGCCAGCCAGGAGTGCGCAAGTCTAGAGATAACAAATGGATGAGGGTTTCAGGAGCAGATGAGCTGAGGCAAAGGCGGAGACGGGCGATGTTACGGCGATGAAAATAGGTGATCTTAGCTATGATGCGGAAATGTGGTCGGAAGATCATTTCAGTGTCAAATATGACACCAAGGTTGCGCAAGTCTGGTTCAACTTCAGACAGATGCTAGGGAGAGGGATGGAGTCGGTTGCGAGGGAACGGAGTTTGTGGCAGGGACCGTAGACAATGGCTTTGGTGTTCCCAATATTTAATTAGAGAAAATTTCTGCTCATCCAGTACTGGATGTTGAAGAAGCAGTCTGACAATTTAGAGACCATGGAGGAGTCAAGCTAGGCGTCGTCAGCATACATGTGGAAAATGACGTGTTTTCGGATGATGTCGCCGAGGGGCAGCATGTAGATGAGAAATAGGAGGGGCCCAAGGATAGATTAATGGGGGACACCAGTGGTAACAATGCGGGAGCAGGAAGACAATCCACTGTAGGCGATTCTCTGGCTATGATTAGATAGATAAGAATGGAGCCAGGCGAGTACAGTCCCACCCAGCTGTACAATAGGATACATGTTGGAGAATGGAGTGGCCAAACTTGTCAAAGGCTCCTAACTGGTCGAGAAGGATAAGGAGGAAAATGTTTACCTTTGTCACAGTTACAAATGATGTAATTTGTGACTTTGATGAGAGCCGTTTCGATAGTGTGGCAGGGGCGGAAACCTGATTGGAGGGATTCAAACATGGAGTTCCGGAAAAGATGGGCACGGATTTGGGAGGCGACAACATGTTCAAGGACGCGAGAGGAAAGGGAGGTTAGAGATGGGGTGGTAGTTTTCAAGGATGGAGAGGTCAAGGGTTGTTTTTCTTTAGAGGGGCTGATGACGGCAGATTTGAAGGACAGGGGAACATTGCCTGAGGAGAGAGACCGTTAACAATGTCAGCTAACATGGGAGCCAGAAAAGGAAGTTGGGTTGTCAGCAGTTTAGTGAGAATAGAATTGAGGAAGCAGGAAGTGTGTCCCATGGACAAGATGAGCGCAAAAAGATGAGTGGAGATCAGAGAGAAACTCAAGAAAGGTGAGTGTTCAGGGGAAGCGTGGGGAAGTTTGGTCCGGTGGGCTAGGGGAAGGAAGAGAAATGTCAGAGGGAGCTGTTTGGATGGTCTCAATCTTGGAGACAAAGAAGTCTATGGAGGTGAGTGCAGAGGAGACATAGGAGAGGAATTTCAGAAGACAGCTAGCAGTAGAGAATAGAAGCCGGGGTTTATCTTTGCATTTCAGAATGATCCTGGAGTAGTGAGCAGTTTTGGCAGATGAGAGCAGGACCCTGTCATGCTTTATGTGGTCCAGTTGGTGGTGAGGGTGTGGCTGAACAGTGAAAATGTCATGGTGAATGAAGGTCCAAAGGCTGGACAGTTGGGACTTGTAAGTGCAGTTGTAAGTGAGTCGGGAGTGTTTTATTTTCCAGGGTGGGAAACAGAAGCAAGTAGGGTTGCGGGGTGGGGGCGATACAAGGAAGTGGTCAGAGATGGCCGTATCTGCGATTGACACAATGGGAGTAGTGAGGCCACAAGTGATAGCAAGTTCAAGGAGATGTCTGTGAATATGGGTTGGGGAGTTCACATGGAGGAAGATATTAAAAGATGATAGGAGGGTATTAAATTCAGAGGAGAGAGAGCACGGTGAACTGAGATGGAGGTTGAAGTCACCAAGGATGAGAAGTCGCTCGGTGCAGAGGCTGAGGGAGGAAAGCAGTGAAGATATCTCGGTGATAAAATGTTTACTTGGGTGGGTGGTAGAGAACAAGAATTCTAAAATGAGAGGCGAGAGATGGAACAAAGTGAGATGCTTAAAGAAAGAGAAAGTGCCAAAGGAGCAGGGGGATAAACCAAGGTGTGATTTGATGATAAAAGCCACACCGCCACCATGGCGGTCTGGGCGGGGCAAATGCTGGATGGTGTGGCCGGCCGGGGCAAGTGTTGGAAGGTACAGCCGGGCGGGGAAGCTTCAGTTATAGGTAATCACCCCTCAGCCAGGATTTCGTCAGGGCCATGTTGTCGATGCCTCCACATCGTTACCTCTGATGTCCCCCAAGGATCTATCCTTGGTCCCCTCCTATTCTCAACTACATGTTGCCCCTTGGCGACATCACCGGAAACACAGTGTCAATTTCCACATGTAGGCTGATGATACCTAGCTCTGCCTCACTACCACTTCTCTCGACCCCTCCACAGTCTTGAAATTGTCAGACTGCTTGTATGACATCCAGTTCTGGATGAGAAATTTTCTCCAATTGAATATTGGGAAGACCGAAGCTATTGTTTTTGGTCCCCGCCACAAACTCCATTCCCTAGCCACCGAGTCCATCCCTCTCCCCAACTTCTGTCTGAGGCTGAACCAGACAGTTCACAATTTTGGTGTCATATTTGACCCCGAAATAAGCTTTCGACTGCATAGCCACAGCATAACGAAGACCGCCTATTTCCACCTCTAACATCACCCGTCTTCGCCCTGTCTCAGCTCATCCACTGCTGAAGCCCTCATCCATGCTTTTGTTACTTTTAGACTTAACTATTCCAATGCACTCCTGGCTAGTCTCTCACCATCTACCCTCTGTAAATTAGAGGTGATCCAAAACTCAGCTGCCCGTGTTCTAACACGCATCAAGTCCCACTCACCCATCACCCCTGTGCTCACTGACCTAAATTGGCTTCTGGTTAAGCAATGCCTCGATTTCAAAATCCCTCCATGGCCTCGCCCCTCCTATCTCTAATCTCCTCCAGCCCCACGAGATGTCTGCGCTCCTCTAATTCTGCCCTCTTGAGCATTCCTGATTATAATCGCTCAACGATTGGTGGGCATGCCTTCTATTGCCTGGGCCCTAAGCTCTGGAACTCCCTGCCTAAACCACTCTGCATCTTTCCTCCTTCAAGACGCTTCTTAAAACATACCTCTTTGACTAAGCTTTTGGTCACCTGCGCTAATTTCTACTTTTGCGGCTCGGTGTCAAATTTTAAATCTCATAATATTCCTGTGAAGAGGCTTGGGACGCTTCACTATGTTAAAGGTGCTATATAAATACAAGTTGTTGTTGTGGTTGTTGATGCAATCATCCACAATAAGCTCATGGATGGCAAGGGCCTTGTTCACAAATGAATGAACATTATAGAGGGAGATGCGCAGAGGATCGTTGATGGCTGATCCACTGCTAGAGTCCAGTCAGCACAGGGAGGAGGGGTAAGTTGGCCGGGGAGGAGATTGGCAAGATTAGCCCCCAGTGGGCACGCTGGGCAGGAAAGTCAACGACAGTGTAGGATGGGACAGTTGGGGTTGGTGCTTGTGGAAAGGCAGCAATGAGTGCCTCGATGAGCCCTTTGGAGAATGCCAAGAGAGGCTTATCCAAGAGGGAGTCAAGCAATTTTTGTTTGTCCTGTTGGACTCCCAGTTTAGTTACCAACATGCAATTGGTCTCGATATGGATGCTGTACATATATAATATATATTATTGCTTCTGACACAAAAGCTTTGCTGATCCATATTGACATTTTTTTTCAAACTGCAAATATATAGTCACAGAAAAAAAAATACAATTACATTCCACAGGGGACATCTCGGTGCCAGTGCAATGTCCAGTTTCTCCTCAGCAAGGTAATCCTCACTTTCACTTTGGGGCCATCTCATATTTAAAAACCACGCTAAAGATTTTCCCGCCTAGCCGATCTGCGAACCAGGCATTCTTGATGACCGCAAGCTTAAGGCGAATGCCAAAAGAGGCACAGGTGGAAACTGTAGGCTTATCCAAGAGGGAGTCAAGCCTGGGATGGCAGAAGGTCAAAGAGTAATGAAGGGTTGGGTAGAGATTTGGAAGGGCAGTGTACCTGAGAGAGGAGAGATGAAAGGAGGCATGACGACAGGAGAGCGCAGTCAGGGAGGGAAAGAGAGAAAAGAAAAAGGGGGAGACCAACGGGGAAATAGAAATGATCGGCTCAAGTCTGGAGTGGTTGCCAAAATGCATACGCAAATGGACACAGGGAAAACTCAAGTTACACAGGACTGGTTATGTAGCAATTATTGGGATACATCTTTCTTGGTAGGAACATGGGATAGGCAGGAGACAACAGGAGGGAGTCCAGAGTTGAAGTCAGAGGTCCCGTGGAAGGATAAAGTTGATGCAGGTAGGGTGGAGTCGGCATGGAGCATCAACGAACTGTTGCCCAAGTTCAGAGACGGGGTAGCGGGCGAGTGAAATCCAGATGCTGTTTGAAGGGCAGAGAATTGGATGATGGAAAAGATTTCCATGGGAATGAGAATCCAGGAGATCTGCAGAATTGGTTGCGGTGCAGAAAGATGATGGCAAAGTTGGTGTTCCCCGCAGATCAGAAGCAGTGAAGAAATGTAAAATCACCAGCCAGCAACCAACAAAGCTGAAAAACCAGTACAGGGGAAACATCCTGAGGGCCGTGGGAATCGGTGGGCGGTGAGGTCCGAAATCCGGCAAAACCTGAAATCCGGCGCGGATTCAGCTGAGGATTCCGGACTTCAAGAAAATAAAGAGTCTGAAATCCAGAATCCTCAACCAAATCCATGCCGGATTTCAGGTTATGTCAGATTTCGGACCTCGCCGCTCAAAACCCAGCATGGGATTCCGTCGAGGATTCCGGATTTCAGACTATTGATTTTCTTGTCTGAAATCTGGAAAAAATGAAAAACCGGCAGGGACTCGAGCCAGAGGATTCCGCATTTCAGACGCTGTACATGTAGAACGAGTCACCCAGCTCAGCAGAGAAGGGTAAAATGGCCAAAGTGACTTTAAAATCCTTTAGCAGCAGAATCAGTCATAGCGAATGAGTCTTATTGTTTAATCCAGTGCAAAAGCGTAGTCTTGATGTTCAGAGAAGTCCAAGAATTCAGAAACCAAGTTTAAGAGATTCAACAGAAAAATGGCATTTTTCCAACAATTCAATTAAGGACTTTTTAAACATAACATAAGAAATAGGAACAGGAGTAGGCCATATGGCTCCTTGAGCCTGCTCCGCCATTCCATAAGATCATGGCTGATCTGATCATGGACTCAGCTCCACTTCCCCGCCCGCTCCCCATAACCTCTTATCCCCTTATCGTTCAAGAAACTGTCTATTTCTGTCTTAAATTTATTCAATGTCCCAGCTTCCACAGCTCTCTGAGGCAGCGAATTCCACAGATTTACAACCCTCAGAAGAAATTTCTCCTCATCTCAATTTTAAATGGGCGACCCCTTATTCTAAGATCATGCCCTCTAGTTCTAGTCGTCCCCATCAGTGGAAACATCCTCTCTGCATCCTGTCAAGCCCCTCATAATCTTACACGTTTCGATAAGATCACCTTCTCTGAACTGCCTCCAAAGCAAGTATATCCTTTCGTAAATATGGAAATCAAAACTGCACGCAGTATTCCAGGTGTGGCCTCACCAATACCCTGTATAGCTGTAGCAAGACTTCCCTGCTTTTATACTCCATCCTCTTTGCAATAAAGGCCAAGATACCATTGGCCTTCCTGATCACTTGCTGTACCTGCATACTATCCTTTTGTGTTTCATGCACAAATACCCCCAGGTCCCGCTGTACTGCGGCACTTTGCAATCTTTCTCCATTTAAATAATAACTTGCTCATTGATTTCTTCTGCCAAAGTGCATGACCTCACACTTTCCAACATTATACTCCATCTGACAAATTTTTGCCCACTCACTTAGCCTGTCTATGTCCTTTTGCAGATTTTGTGTGTCCTCCGCACACATTGCTTTTCCTCCCATCTTTGTATCATCAGCAAACTTGGCTACGTTACACCCAGTCCCTTCTTCCAAGTCGCTAATATAGATTGTAAATAGTTGGGGTCCCAGCAGTGATCCCTGCGGCACCCCACTAGTTACTGGTTGCCAACCAGAGAATGAACCATTTTTCCCGACTCTGTTTTCTGTTAGTTAGCCAATCCACTATCAGTCACCAAAAGGTAGCATGTGGCATTGCACCAACTATACCTTATTAATATATCAATATAAATGTGAATTTTGAATATTGTCTGATCACAGCAAGAGTCTACTGAATTCAGACGTACCAAGACAAAGCAGGCAGTACATGGCTGTTTATGTGTTGATACATTAAATTGATAGTTGACATCGCTTTGGTTGTTATATTTTTTTTCAGCAGATTGTAAAATATTACATATTCTTTCAATATGCTACTTTTCTCTGCCGTTAAATGTAGCAAAGTTTCATCGGGTTGTTTCTTCTTTTGGGTTGTCATAACATTTTAGAAAATAATTATGGGTAAATGATACAACAGAATCCGTTACCTGCCCCACCCATAGCATCTGTTCCATTACTTAAGAATGATTTAATAGGGGAAAGGATTTACACAAGAACTCCAAGAATGTTTTGTAACAAAAGGATTTCAGTAAGGGTAATCAGGCAGTAAAAACACTATGGGCAGAACTACAGAACAGCAAGACTCTGGTGGGAGTTGTCTACAGACATGGCAATTGTGATGTCGTGGGGAGGATGGATAAATACGGACAGCAGGGCAGCGTGAAGCAGAAACAATGTGGTTATAATGGGAGATTTAATTTTCACAGACTGGGAGAAGCAGAGTTGCCCAAGGAGTAAACGAGACAACGAATTTCAAGAATGCATGTGTGACAGTTTTCTGGAACAATCATTTTTGGAAGCGACAAGGGAACAGGCCATACTGAATTTAGTGATGAGTAACGAGATAGAATTAGTTAGCAATCTAACAGTAAGGGAACATCTAACAAATAGTGCCCATAAAATGGTTCAAAAAGTAGAAGGGAGAGTCACAAACCAAGGTTTTCAAATTTAAGGAAGGCAAACTTTGAAGGAATGAGAAATAAATTGATCACAGTAAAGGACTGAACTGTTAATCTACAAACAATAGGAAGTATTCAAATAAATATTTTGTACAATACAAAACCACTACATACCCCTAAATGGCAAAAGCCGTTAACTGTGCAGTTAAGCAACCAGGGTCAACAAATGAGCTAAGTGCTAATATTAAACTAAAAGAAAAGGCTTACAAAAATGCAAGGAAAAAGTGGATATCTAACAGACTGGGTGAGTTATAAAAAGCAACAAAGGGATACAAAGAAAGTAATGAGGTACAAAAAAGGAATATGAAGAACACTTGCAAGAGATATCAAAGCTAACAGCAAATGTTTTATCAATAATAAATTATAATAAATTAATAGAAAAAGAAAGGAGGAATCTGGACGCATTAAAGACAGTGGCAGGTGATACTATAATGGACAAAAAGAAATGGCAGACTTCTTAAATGAGTACTTTGTATCCGTTTTCACAGCAAAGGCAAAATACCAGTGTTACAAGGGAACCCAAAAATAAGTCAAAGGGCAGAACTTATTGGATTTAATATAATATTGTATTGGGGAAAATAAGACTTAAGATATGCAAATCTCCACGATCTGATGGTTTCCATCCCAGAGTACTAAAAGAAATGTGAGGAAATTGCAGATGTGTTGGTCATAATTTTACAAAGCTCTCCAGATTTGGGAACTGTGCTTTTGGATTGGAAAATTGCAAATGTCATTCCATTATTCAAGAAGGAAAGAGGGAGAGTGGTCACTTTACCAGTTATGGGAAGTTACTGGAATCGATCATCAAGGACTGAGTGAATGAACACTTGAACAAGTATGAGCTGATCAAAGAGAGTCAGCATGAACGTGTGATGGCTAAGCCATGTCTGACAATCTAGTTGAATGTTTTTGCGGAAGTCACGAACAAGGTGGATAGAAGAGTGTCGATGGATGTTGGCTGTATCGAGTTTCAGGCTGTATTGAATAAGGTTCTGTACAAGAGATTATTAGCAAATATAAAAGCATGCGGAATTGGCAGTAACCCTCGTGACGTGGGTTGGTAATTGATTGGGAGTTAGTGACAGAAAGTAGGGATACAGGGAATGTACTCGAATTGGTACGATGTGACAAAGGGTGTTCTCCAAAAGGAATGGAGTGTTGTATATCCAAGTTTTTCAAATTACATCAACTTAGGAGACACAGTGAGTTGTGCAGTTGGGAGCAGAAAGTTAGAAAACACCAGAAAAATTAAGTGAGTGGGCAAGATTGTGGCAGATGGAGGTCATTCTTGGGGAAGTGTGAGGTCATCCACTTTGGATCGGAGAAAGACAAATCAGAATATTTTCTTAAAGGCGATAGACTAGATATGTGGAGGAGCAAAGGGATTTGGGTGTTCAGATACGCAAACCATTAAAAGCTAGTCCACAGGTACAAAAAGATGATCAAAAATGCTAATGGAATGTTAGCCGTTATCTCAATGGATATGGAATACAATGGGGAGGAAGTTATGCTTCAGTTATATAGGGCCCAAGTTTCGGGCCGCGCCTACAACGGCGCAGCCCCGACCTGGACGCCCGTTTTTCGCGCCACAAAGTGCGCCTGAAAAAAACTTCCAGATTCTCCAGCTCCCTGCAGGTCCTCTGGCCCTCAGCGCGGCGCGGCGCAGCACAAGCTGTAGGGGGCGGAGCCAGGTCCCTGCGCTGAAAACAGTGCCGGGACCTCTGCACATGCGCGATACAGTGGGCGCACAAGTGCAGTAGCTCCAGGCGCCCAAAACTGTGTGGGAGGGGCCCGAAGAGTGCATCCCCTAGCCCTGGCCGAATGGCCTCACTGGGGCTGCGTGCATAAGGCTGCCTCCCACGACCAGCTCCTGCTTCCTCCGGATCCGACCCGACTTGACTCCCGCTCCCACCCCCCCCACCGGATCGCCCCCCCCCCACGACCCGACCTCCGCTTCCCCCGCTCCCGACCTACCCCCGCTCCCCGACCGACCTCCGCTCCCGACCGATCTCCACCACCCCCCCGCGCCCCGACCTCCGCTTCCACCGCCCCCGACCGATCTCCTCCGCCCCCCCCCGACCGACCTCCGCTCCCGACCGATCTCCGCCCCCCCACCCCCCTGGCCCCGACGCCACCTACCTGTCAATCCGGTAAGTCTAAGCTCGAAGTCTTGGGCCCGGCCGGGCCCGGCCCATTCAGCCTCCCTTCTCCTTTCTTTCTTTCTCTCTCTCTCTCTCTCTCTCTCTCTCTCTCTCTCTCTCTCTCTTCCCCCCTTCCCCTCCCTCCCTTCTCTTCCCCCTCCCCTTTCTCACCCCCCCCTCCCCTCCCTGTTGTAGCAGGACTTCTCTGCTTTTATACTCTATCCCCCTTGTAATAAAGGCCAACATTCCATTTGCCTTCCTGATTACTTGCTGTACCTGCATACTAACTTTTTGTGTTTCATGCACAAGGACCCCCAGGTCCCGCTTTACTGCAGCACTTTGCAATTTTTCTCCATTTAAATTATAATTTGCTTTTCTATTTTTTCTGCCAAAGTGGATAACCAATCACTTTCCCACATTATACTCCATCTGACAAATTTTTGCCCACTCATTTACTATGTCTATATCCCTTTACAGATTTTGTGTGTCCTCCTCACAATTTGCTTTCCCACCCATCCTTGTATCATCAGCAAACTTGGCTACATTACACTCAGTTCCTTCATCCAAGTCAGTAATATAGATCGTAAATAGTTGAGGAACCAGCAACGATCCCTGCGGCACCCCACTAGTTATTTTTGCCAACCGGAAAATGACCCATTTATCCCGACTCTCTGTTTTCTGTTAGTTAGCCAATCCTCTATCCATGCTAATATATTACCACCGACCCCGTGAACTTTTATCTTGTGCAGTAACCTTTTATGTGGCACCTTATCGAATGCCTTCTGGAAATCCAAATACACCACATCCATTGGCTTCCCCTTATCCAACCTGCTCGTTACATCCTCAAAGAACTCCAACAAATTTGTCAAACATGATTTTCCTTTCATAAAACCAGCGGATCTAAATCAACGGTGGGTAAATAGAGTTGGGGTACAGGGCAGCCATGATCTGGTTGAATAGCGGACGAAGCTCGCGTGGCTGAATATCCTACTTCCGTTCTCATGTGATGGAAGCCAAAATGGTTTAAACAAGTGAGCACAGAGGGCTCAAACCAGATGAATAACAGACAGAAAATATTTAATGTAAAGAGGCAGTTGATTTACCAGGACTAAGTTATGAAATGGTGAAATTCAAATTCTTGACAAACAAGTTTCTATTTCACTGTGCTGGAAGAATGAGCATTTAATGGAGGCTAAAAAATTCCCCATGAGCATGGGATCAAAAATAGTAAAGTAAATCATAAGTGCTCATGTAGATTCAAATGGCATTTCCAAAGGTATGGAAGGTTATCCACCTACAATCTTAACCAGAGAATATGGTAAAGATTAATGTGTGTCTGCAACAAGCAGGAACGCGTAGAAAAGTTATATTTGAGACAACTGGCTCAAAAGATAGAGGGCTCAATTTTCCCTAAAGCATTTTATCGGCGTATGTGAAGAGTTAGGCCCCCAAAAAAATCGGGCGCAAGTTTCCCTGTTGGATTTCTTCATTTTAGTTTTGGGGGTGAAGCCTTGATTTGCGCCAAAAAGATCGGGCTGCCATGATAACCAGGGACACAATGTGAGCTGAGGCTGCAAAGTGAAGCATACAGCCAGCTCCCAACACATTAAAAGAATTGAAACACACATAGCAGCAACTGATCTTCAACCCTGCCCGAAGGGCTTGCTGGTCCCCCATTCTCCTGGTCTCTCTGGTTGCGGCTCTCTCGCTCCCGCTGTATGTGTCTGAACCGGGGACTGAGAATGGGACCGGGCCGGACTGGGAGAATGGGGACCGAGAATGGGACCGGACAGCCTTCAGGCGGGGTTGGAGGTAAGTTGCTGCTATGTGTTTTTCAACTCTTTTAGTGTGTCCGGGCATCTGCTGCGCCGATTTCCTTAACTCTAGGGAAGGTTATTCTACAGAGGCCACATACGCTGGCCGAAGCACAACTGGAGTAACTCTCAGCTGGCCAAACTTCCCTAAATGACCAGAATTGGCGTAGATGGCTGGTTACGCCCCCTTTGGCTGAAAAAAAAAACTGGCCTAAAATATCGTAATTAACTGAGTTACACTGGTGCAAATTGATTAGGCCAAAAAGAGCAGCCTGCTCCAAAAAAGCGGCACAAATCACTGGGGAAAATTGTGCCCAGAAAATGTGAGTAATCATTTCATTAGTGTGCCTTTATTCGCATTTAAATACGTTAAACCATTAACATTGCAAATTAATTTACACCACAAAAACTGAACATTTCAATGGCAGTCTATGATACACGAGTAAAAATATTTATTGTGTTTCTTTGGCCAAATCTCGAGTTAGTTTTATTTTTACTACATTTTTCTACATAAGTCACTGCACTTCAAAAGCAATGGAGTGACTGTGAATTGAGGATGCTAAGAGGCTGCAGGGTGTCTTGGACAGGTTAGATGAATGAGCAAATGCATGGCAGATGCAGTATAAATGTGGATAAATGTGAGGTTATCCACTTTGGTGGCAAAAACAGGAAGGCAGATTATCTGAATGGTGTCAGATTAGTCAAAGGGGAGGTGCAACGCGACCTGGGTGTCATGGTACATCAGTTATTGAAGGTAGGCATGCAGGTACAGCAGGCAGTAAAGAAAGCAAATGGCATGCTGGCCTTCATAGCGAGGAGACTTGAGTATAGGAGCAGGGAAGTCTTGCTGCAGTTGTACAGGGCCTTGGTGAGACCTTGAGTATTGTGTACAGTTTTGGTCTCCTAATCTGAGGAAGAACGTGCTTGCTACTGAGGGAGTACAGCGAAGGTTCACCAGACTGATTCCCAGGATGGCAGGACTGACATATGGGGAAAGACTGAATCGACTAGGCTTATACTCACTGGAATTTAGAAGAATGGGGGGAATCTCATAGAAACATATAAAATTCTGACGGGACTGGACAGGTTAGATGCAGGAAGAACATAAGAACATAAGAATTAGGAACAGGAGTAGGCCATCTAGCCCCTCGAGCCTGCTCCGCCATTCAACAAGATCATGGCTGATCTGGCCGTGGACTCAGCTCCACTTACCCGCCCGCTGTTGGGGAAGTCCAAAACCAGGGGACACAGCCTAAGGAAAAGGGGGAAGCCATATAGGACCAAGATGAGGAGAAACTTTTTCACCCAGAGAGTTGTGAACCTGTGGAATTCTCTACCACAGAAAGTTGTTGAGGCCAGTTCGTTGGACATATTCAAAAGGGAGTTAGATGTGGCCCTTACGGCTAAAGGGATCAAGGTTTATGAAGAGGAAGCAGGAATTGGGTACTGAAGTTGTATGATCAGCCATGATCATATTGAATGGTGGTGCAGGCTCGAAGGGCCAAATGGCCTGCTCCTGCACCTATTTTCCATGTTTCTATGAAGCATTAAGAAGTTGCTGAGAAACATGATAAGGTGTTTATAAATGCAAGTCTCTTTTTCTTCAAAACTAATTTTCAAAAAGACATTTTCAAAAAGAAAATAAACCCTGAAATATTCAGAGATTTAATAAATTAGCTCTGCTTACAAAAATAAAGCACAGAAACACAGTGGGCTCCATTTTAACACTCTACAACTATTATGTGCTGTGTCCTCATCATGGGCAGTCCCTCGGAATCGAGGAAGACTTGCTTCCACTCCTGAAGTGAGTTCTTTGGTGGCTGAACAGTCCAATATGAGAGCCACAGACTCTGTCACGGGTGGGACAGACATTCGCCGAGGGAAGGGTTGGGTGGGACTGGTTTGCCGTACGCTCCTTCCGCTGCCTGCGCTTGACCTCTTCACGCTCTCGGCATTGAGATTCGAAGAGCTTAAAGCCCTCCCAGATGCACTTTCTCCACCTAGGGCGATCTTCTGCCAGGGACTCCCTGGTGTCAGTGGTGATGTCGCATTTTACCAGGGAGGCTTTAAGGGTGTTCTTGTAATGTTTCCGCTGCCCACTTTTGGCTCGTTTGCCGTGAAGGAGCTCCGCATAGAGCATTTGCTTAGGGAATCTCGTGTCTGGCATGCGAACCATGTGGCCGGCCAGTGAAGCTGATATAGAGTGTGGTCAGTGCTTCAATGCTGGGGATGTTAACCTGGACGAGGACACTAATGTTGGTGCGCCTGTCCTCCCAGGGGATTTGCAGGATCTTATAAGAACATAAGAACAGGAGTAGGCCATCTAGCCCCTCGAGCCTGCTCCGCCATTCAATAAGATCATGGCTGATCTGGTCGTGGACTCAACTCCACTTACCCACCCTCTCCCCGTAACCCTTAATTCCCTTATTGGTTAAAAATCTATCTATCTTTGACTTGAAAACATTCAATGAGCTAGCCTCAACTGCTTCCTTGAGCAGAGAATTCCACAGATTCACAACCCTCTGGGAGAAGAAATTCTTTCTCAACTCAGTTTTAAATTGGCTCCTCCGTATTTTGAGGCTGTGCCCCCAAGTTCTAGTCTCCCCTACCAATGGAAACAACCTCTCTGCCTCCATCTTGTCTATCCCTTTCATGATTTTAAATGTTTCTATAAGATCACCCCTCATCCTTCTGAACTCCAAGGAGTAAAGACCCAGTCTACTCAATCTATCATCATAAGGTAACCCCCTCATTTCTGGAATCAGCCGAGTGAATCGTCTCTGTACCCCTTCCAAAGCTATTATATCCTTTCTTAAGTAAGGTGACCAAAACTGCACGCAGTACTCCAGGTGCGGCCTTACCAATACCTTATACAGTTGCAGCAAGACCTCCCTGCTTTTGTACTCCATCCCTCTCGCAATGAAGGCCAACATTCCATTTGCTTTCCTGATTACCTGCTGCACCTGCAAACTAACCTTTTGGGATTCATGCACAAGGATCCCCAGGTCCCTCTGCACCACAGCATGTTGTAATTTCTCCCCATTCAAATAATATTCCCTTTTACTGTTTTTTTTCCCCCAAGGTGGATGACCTCACACTTTCCGACATTGTATTCCATCTGCCAAACCTTAGCCCATTCGCTTAACCTATCCAAATCTCCTTGCAGCCTCTCTGAGTCCTCTACACAACCCGCTTTCCCACTAATTTTAGTGTCATCTGCAAATTTTGTTGCACTACACTCTGTCCCCTCTTCTAGGTCATCTATGTATATTGTAAACAGTTGTGGTCCCAGCACTGATCCCTGTGGCACACCACTAACCACTGATTTCCAACCGGAAAAGGACCCATTTATCCTGACTCTCTGCTTTCTGTTCGCCAGCCAATTCTCTATCCATGCTAACACATTTCCTCTGACTCCGTGTACCTTTATCTTCTGCAGTAACCTTTTGTGCGGCACCTTATCGAATGCCTTTTGGAAACCTAAATACACCACATCCATCGGTACACCTCTATCCACCATGCTCGTTATATTCTCAAAGAATTCCAGTAAGTTAGTTAAACATGATTTCCCTTTCATGAATCCATGCTGCGTCTGCTTGATTGCACTATTCCTATCCAGATGTCCCGCTATTTCTTCCTTAATGATAGTTTCAAGCATTTTCCCCACTACAGATGTTAAACTAACCGGCCTATAGTTACCTGCCTTTTGCCTGCCCACTTTTTTTAAACAGAGGCGTTACATTAGCTGCTTTCCAATCCGCTGGTACCTCCCCAGAGTCCAGAGAATTTTGGTAGATTATAACGAATGCATCTGCAATAACTTCCGCCATCTCTTTTAATACCCTGGGATGCATTTCATCAGGACCAGGGGACTTGTCTACCTTCAGTCCCATTAGCCTGTCCAGCACTACCCGCCGAGTGATAGTGATTGTGTCCAGGTCCTCCCTTCCCACATTCCTGTGGCCTGCAAATTTTGGCATGGTTTTTGTGTCTTCCACTGTGAAGACGGAAGCAAAATAATTGTTTAAAGGTCTCAGCCATTTCCACATTTCCCATTATTAAACCCCCCTTTTCATCTTCTAAGGGACCAACATTTACTTTAGTCACTCTTTTCCGTTTTATATATCTGTAAAAGCTTTTACTATCTGTTTTTATGTTTTGCGCAAGTTTACCTTCGTAATCTATCTTCCCTTTCTTTAGTGCTTTTTTAGTCATTCTTTGCTGTTGCTTAAAATTTTCCCAATCCTCTAGTTTCCTACTAACCTTGGCCACCTTATACACATTGGTCTTTGATTTGATACTTTCCTTTATTTCCTTGGTTATCCACGGCT
Organism: Pristiophorus japonicus; assembly: GCF_044704955.1. Lineage (NCBI taxonomy): Eukaryota > Metazoa > Chordata > Chondrichthyes > Pristiophoridae > Pristiophorus > Pristiophorus japonicus. The sequence goes on from NC_091979.1 coordinate 117,056,642, forward strand.
GGTTATCCCTTCTCTTGCCGCCCTTCTTTTTCACTGGAATATATTTTTGTTGTGCACTATGAAAGAGCTCCTTAAAAGTCCTCCACTGTTCCTCAATTGTGCCACCGTTTAGTCCTTATTTCCAGTCTACTTTAGCCAACTCTGCCGTCATCCCACTGTAGTCCCCTTTGTTTAAGCATAGTACGTTCGTTTCTGACACAACTTCCTCATCCTCAATCTGTATTACAAATTCAACCATATTGTGATCACTCATTCCGAGAGGATCTTTTACGAGGAGATCGTTTATTTTTCCTGTCTCATTACACAGGACCAGATCTAAGATGGCTTGCTCCCTTGTAGGTTCTGTTACATACTGTTCTAAGAAACAATCCCGTATGCATTCTATGAATTCCTCCTCCAGGCTACCCCGTGCGATTTGATTTGACCAATCGATATGTAGGTTAAAATCCCCCATGACTACTGCCGTTCCTTTTTCACATGCCTCCATTATTCCCTTCATTAATGCCCGCCCCACCATGAAGTTATTATTTGGGGGCCTATAAACTACGTAGACCAGTGACTTTTTCCCCTTACTATCTCTAATCTCCACCCACAATGATTCAACATTTTGTTCATTGGAGCCAATATCATCCCTCACAACTGCCCTGATATCATCTTTTATTAACAGAGCTACCCCATCTCCTTTCCCTTCTTGCCTATCTTTCTGAATCGTCAGATACCCCTGTATGTTTAATTCCCAGTCTTGGCCACCTTGCAACCATGTTTCTGTAATGGCCACCAAATCATACCCATTTGTAATGATTTGTGCCGTCAACTCATTTACTTTATTTCGAATGCTGCGTGCATTTAGGTAGAGTGTTTTCATCCTAGTTATAAAACCATGATTTTTAGTTTTGACCCCTCCTGCAGCCCTTTTATATTCAGTGGCCCTTTTTGTTTCTTGCCTTTGGAGAGATGGTTGGTGGTATATCTCCAGCGACTTGAGGTGTCTTCTGCACATGGTCCATGTCTCTGATCCATACAGTAGGGCTGATATTACTACAGCCCTGTAGACCATGAGCTTGGTGGTAGATTTGAGGGCCTGGTCTTCGAACACTCTTTTCCTGTGTAATTGAGCTTAAACTAACCTGAATTAGTTCAGTCGACTGCAGCTGATTTAAAACTCCATAAACTGAAATGCCATGCCAGCGGTGGACAGACATTAAGCTGTTCTTCTACTCCAACATTTGCTTTGGTGTAAAGTGGTTTTGGGGCACATTAACCCAAAAGTGGCAGTAAAACTCAGAAGACTATCAATTACTCTGAAGCCCTGAGCTTTGATACCCACACTAATAGTTTGAGTTCTCAAAGTATGAATTCTTAAGTCCAATCTTAAAAAGGTGAAGTGACATAAACAACAATCCAATTCATTATAATTTAAATGAAGACAACTTTCATAACTGAGAACGGTTTATGCTGTGGTTCACATAACAAAAGGCACTTGCTTAGCATCTCACTGCACATTTCCAAGCACAAAACAGTTATCTGTTTATCAACTGTTAATGACAAATTGAGTACACTGACAAGATTCAGAATAAAGTTTCATGTTAACAATATATATTCTTAAAATTATATATAAATGGATCAAAGCTCTTCATTATCATGAGCATAAATCTCAATCTTTGTCTTTTTTGCGATTTAAAGCTACTGAAACAGTCTTCTTGCTGAGGCCTCTGGTTTCCTGTTAAAAGTGGTCAACAGGAAAAACAATACTTCTAAATTACCACAACCACGCTGCCATTTGTGTGGCACCAATTAGTATTTACAGCTGACTCCTCGCAATATTCTACACCAGACTTAAACGGCAAGTCAAACGAGAAGTCACAGCCGAAAGTAAAAATAAATTAAAAACCGCGTATAAAATAGGTATGTACAATTATTTTTCTATGTTTAAAAATGTGAGTCACACATATGAGTAATTACAAAATTTACATATTAAAGGTAATATAAGCATGTTAATTATTAAACAGGTGCAGCACTATCCAACTCCTTTTTTAACTGTTGCTAGATTTAGCTTAATACAGCCCACTTATAACTTCCATGGTAACTACTTCTGCAATATATACTTGAAAAAGATTTTACTTAAATAGTAAATCTGATTAGGAAAAGTGCAAACCTCAAACATTGAAAGCCTTTAAATTGATTAAAATAATATCGTCAGTGAATGTGATGACACAAAAGAGATTAATATTCCAGAGGTAGAGCAATCAGGGAAAGCTATAGGAAAAGTAGTACAAATATATTCAGAGATAATCAGTGACAAATTCTCAACATAAATATGAAGCAGGGTACTAGGGCAGATATTACATCATAGCATTAGCACTCTGTACTAATCACTTAGTAGTCCAAAAGAAAGAATCAGTACACCTCGAAGTTGGAGAATATCTGCATTCAAAATGTTAATTTACTATACAAGAATGCAGCTGATGACAAATGCACTGTTCTCCTGCCATTGGCTACATTTGTAAATCGAGATAAACTGACTTACCTTGTTCTGACAGCATTAAAAAACACCTTTTCTTTTAAAGCTTGAATTAACTGGCTCTGCTTTTGGCCTTCTGAAATATGCAGTCAGTTTAATATATTGGACATCATGATGCCAGTAGTGTCAAATACTGGCCAATGAAAACACCCAGACTGAAATGGAGACTGTAATGACATCATTACGCTAAATGTAAGAAAGAAGGGTCGCCATATTCCCAATCATTGTGGCATATGGAAAACAGCAAGTGAGATAGTTAAACAGAGAAGAGTGACACACAGAGCTTATAGCTTCTTTCCCCTAAAACTGTGTCATGTATCTTACATTATTACATATAACTGTATCCCAACATGCTATACATGACTGTAATAAGATATGACCTGTAACCACCAGCATATCTTACCACTGGGGTGCACTTGCAAGAGACAGGTATATAAGCAGAGGTCTCCGGCAGGTGCAGCATTCCAGAGCTGTGAAATAAAAGGTGCCGGTCCAGAGTGACCTTGACTTCACTACATGCCTCGTGTGAATCTATACTGAGGGGACAGGACTTTACAGTGGCGACGGGTTACAGGATTACAGAATCCACAGAATGGCGAACAACGGATCAGATGAAAAATACAATGTGGGAGACAATTGGGAGGACTTTATAGAAAGGCTCCAGCAAAGTTTTGTAACCAAAGACTGGTTAGGCGACGATACGGCAGACAAGAGAAGAGCCCATCTCTTGACCAGCCGTGGCTCGAAAACATACGCTTTAATGAAGGATCTGTTGGCACCTGAGAAACCAGCAAGCAAGTCATTTGAAGAATTGAGCACACTGGTAAGAGACCACCTGAAGCCAGCAAGCAGCCTACACATGGCCAGACACAGGTTCTACAACTACAGACGGTGTGTGGGCCAGAGCATACCCGACTTCGTGGCGGAACTTCAGAGGTTGGCTAGTTTATGTGAGTTCTCCGATGAACTGAGGAGAGAAATGCTGAGAGACTTCTTCATTGAAGGAATAGGCCATGCAGGCATATTCCGAAAGCTCATAGAGACCAAGAACCTGACCTTAGAGGCAGCAGCACTGGTTGCACAGACATTCTTGGTTGGGGAAGAAGAAACGAGGTTGATTTACAATGCAGGTACGACAACTAACGAAATAATGGAACAAGGAGTTCACAGCATTAGAAAAGCTGCTACCCCCACACACAGACAAAACCGGCAGAACAGGCTTTCGACAGCAAGCAGTGGCAACAGAAGCCATCAAGGGCCACAGGAACGGCCGTTCACACCTCATCAACCCACAATGCGAGCAATCAACTACAAACTGAGAGAAGCTCAAGAGAGATCAGCCAGACGCAGCTCATTCTTTGCAAGCAGTCTGTGCTGGAGGTGTGGGGGTGGGCACTCATCAAGAGAATGTCGATTTCAGCAGGCTGTTTGCAGGAACTGTGAATATACAGGGCATTTGGCCCTCATGTGCAAAGAAACGGCAGCTCGGCTGGTATACGAATCGGATGGGTCGAAAAGCGGACCAGAAGACGGTGGGGACAGTACCCGGGACACCGATGTACAGCGGGTCAACACGATCAATGGCCGCTGCTCCTACGACAGGACGCCTCCTATAATGATGAGGGTCCTACTCAACGGGACATCTGTCAACATGGAGCTGGATACGGGAGCGAGTCAATCTCTCATGGGCGCTCAACAATTTGAACAACTGTGGCCGCATAAAAAAAGACAGACCAAAACTCACAAGGGCCGACACCACACTAAGGACCTATACCAAAGAAATCGTACCAGTCCTCGGCAGCGCCATGCTCTCTGTCACACACAAAGGGATAGTGACCCGACTTCCCCTGTGGATTATCCCCGGAGAAGCTGGCTGGCAAAACTAAACTGGAAATGGGATGATGTCCATGCCATGTCATTAGAGGAACAGACCTCCTACTCAACAGTTATAAAGCGATTTAAACATCTCTTTCAGCCAGGTGTGGGCACTTTCAAAGGGGCCAAAGTCAAAATCTACATCACACAGGATGCTAGACCGGTCCATCACAAGGCCAGAGCTGTACCCTATGTGATAAGGGAAAAGATTGAACACGAACTAGACAGGCTTCTGCGGGAAGGCATTATATCACCTGTGGAATTTAGCGACTGGGCAAGTCCCATCGTCCCAGTCATGAAGCCTGATGGATCTGTACGAATCTGTGGGGACTACAAATCTACCATAAACAGAGTCTCCCTACAGGACCAGTACCCGCTGCCCAGAGTGGAGGACTTATTTGCCACATTGGCTGGAGGTAAACTTTTCTCAAAATTAGATCTCACATCTGCGTATATGACGCAAGAATTGACCGAGGAATCCAAGCTACTCACCACTATCAACACACATCGAGGCCTTTTCATGTACAATCGATGCCCATTCGGCATCAGGTCGGCAGCTGCCATATGGAGAGTCCGCTCAAGTCCATCCCGGGGACGGTTGTATTTCAAGACGACATACTTATCACGGGCAGGGACACCGACTCTCATCTCCGTAATTTGGAGGAAGTACTAAAGCGGTTGGATCGGGTCGGCCTCCGAGTCAAGAAATCCAAGTGCCTGTTTCTCGCACCCAAGGTTAAATTTTTGGGCAGAAGGATTGCCGCTGATGGAATCTGTCCAACAGAGTCCAAAACAGAAGCAATTCGCCTGGCACCCAGGCCCCGGAATGTCTCAGAACTGCGCGCCTTTCTTGGGCTACTCAATTACTTTGGGAACTTTATGCAGAACTTAAGCACGCTGCTGGAGCCTCTCCATGTGCTACTCAGGAAGGGGTGCGATTGGTTTTGGGGGGACGCCCAGGAACGCGCCTTCAATAAGGCACGCAACCTTCTGTGTTCCAACAATGTTTGACTTTCTTTGACCCAGGTAAAAAGCTAGTTCTCATATGCGATGCGTCAGCGTATGGGATCGGGTGCATTTTGCAACATGTCAATAGTGCAGGCAAATTACAACCCATAGCTTATGCCTCCAGGTCACTTTCGCGGGCGGAGCGCGGATACGAAATGGTAGAAAAGCAGGTGCTCGTGTGCGTGTACGGTGTCAAAAAGATGCACCAAAACCTTTTCGGGGCCAAGTTCGTGTTAGAAACCGACCACAAGCTCCTCACGTCCCTCCTATCCAAGAGCAAGGCAATAAACGCCAACGCTTTGGCGCAAATTCAACGGTGGGCACTCATGCTGGCGTCCTACGACTATACCATAAGGCACAGACCAGGCACAGACAACTGTGCCGACACGCTCAGCAGGCTACCCCTGGCGACCACGGAAGGGTCTGACGAACAGGACTGTGAGATAGTCATGGCAATCAATGTCTTTGAGTCCACAGGTTCGCCCATGACGGCTCGCCAAATCAGAGCCTGGACGGCCAGCGACCCCACGTTATCCTTAGTAAAAAGATGTGTCCTAACCGGTGACTGGGCAGAGGCTCGCGATGCCTGCCCCGAGGAATTAAAACCCTTTCACAGGCGCATGCATGAACTATCACTACAAGCAGACTGCCTGATGTGGGGCAGCCGAGTAGTCATGCCTCTGCGAGGCAGAGAGGCATTTGTCCGGGAGCTCCACCGCGAGCACCCGGGGATCGTTCTCATGAAGGCCATAGCCAGATCCCACGTCTGGTGGCCTGGTATTGACGCGTACTTGGAGCTCTGCGTCCGAAGGTGCACCATTTGTGCCCAACTCAGCAATGCCCCCAGGGAGGCTCCACTGAGCCCTTGGCCCTGGCCTACCAAACCGTGGTCGCGGGTGCACGTAGACTATGCAGGCCCATTCATGGGCAAAATGTTCCTCGTAGTTGTAGATGCATTTTCAAAGTGGATCAAATGCACAATTTTAAACTCGAGCACAACCTCCACCACTGTGGAGAGCCTCACAACCATGTTTGCAATGCACGGAATCCCTGACATATTAGTCAGTGACAATGGTCCGTGCTCCACCAGCGCAGAATTCCAAGACTTTATAATTGACCTTGGCATAAATCACATCAAGATGGCACCGTTCAAGCCGGCCTCCAACGGCCAGGCGGAGAGAGCAGTGCAAATCATTAAACAAGGCATGCTTAAAATCCAAGGTCCCACGCTGCAGGGTCGCCTGTCGCGACTGCTGTTGGCGTACGGATCTCGTCCGCACTCACTGACTGGGATCCCCCCCCGCGCAACTGTTGATGAAAAGGACTTTAAAAACAAGGCTCTCATTAATCCTCCCAGACATGCACGAAATCATTGAGGCAAAGCGCCGTAAGCTGACTAAGTACCATGACAGAAATTCGAGGGGGAGATGGAATGAGATAGGGGACAAAGTGTTTGTACTAAACTATGGCAGGGGTCCCAAATGGCTTGCAGGGACAGTAACACGCAAGGAAGGAAACAAGCTACTGGTAGTACAAATGGACAATGGCAAAACCTGCCGGAGGTATGTAGACCAAGTCAAAAGCAGATTTACCAACAGCACTGCGGAACCAGAGGCAGACTACAATGTGGAACTCGCACCACACCTGATGGACAGACAGAGGGAACAACCTGAGGAAAGGGAAATCCCAACAGACAGCCCAGGCGCGTCAACAACAATCACACCAATCGAAACAGACAGCCCAGCAACCACACCCAAAGAAAAACCGACACCAAGGCAAACAACTGAACCACAACTCAGACGCTCCACGCGAGAGCGTAGACCACCTGAGAGACTGAACTTATAAAGACAATAAGACCTTGGGGGAGGGTGATGTCATGTATCTTACATTATTATATATAACTGTATCCCAACATGCTATACATGACTGTAATAAGATATGACCTGTAACCACCAGCATACCTTACCACCGGGGGTGCACTTGCAAGAGACAGGTATATAAGCAGAGGTCTCAAGCAAGTGCAGCATTCCAGAGCTGTGAAATAAAAAGGTGCAGGTCCAGAGTGACCTTGACTTCACTACATGCCTCGTTGTGAATCTGTACTGAGGGGACAGGACTTTACAAACTGGATTTTTATTAGCAAAATAAAAGTGACTATAGTCATATACATTATAATGAAGGCTAAGACCCAAAACAATAAAGCAAAGATGCTCAAGAGCATATTCAATGAGTCCCTGTTGCTAATCATCTGAAAGAGATTAGCTGTTACAAAGAGCAGACAGCATTGTTTCATAATGCAACACGTCACATCTCTAACTGAATTCTTTGAAGAGACACAATTTGCATTTCAGAAGGTATACGATAATGTTTTTAGAAGGTATGGGATAACGTTTAACACACAAAGCTTTGATGATTATGGCTCATGGAATTGGTAGAAAACTAACGCTGAAAACTAGCTTGCTGAACAGAAAGTAACCTTTAAACCCCCCAATGGCTCAGTATATTTATCCAATGAGCAGCTTAATCATAGTTACAAATTCAGGTCCATCATAGAATACCTTCTTGAATTCAGGGATATCAGTAGTCTGAGTGCCTTAATTTTATGGGACTTGACTTACACTGCCTTAGATGTATTCGCACGATCTGGGGTGTAACAGATGAGGTGAGTCTCAGATGAGGTGAGTCTCAGTTTGAATTGCTAAACTACTTTATTCCACAGTAACAGGAATACTTACGATCAATCAATAGAATTTACCTTTGCATAATAACATGACTTGGATGAAGGAATGTAGAGTTGTATATCCAAGTTTTCAGAAGACATTTAGTTAGGACGCACAGTACGTTGCCTGGATGAAAGCAGGCAGTTACAAAGGTTTTTTTTTAGACAGAACTATGGCAGATGGGAGTTCAATGTGGGGAATGTGAGGCCATCCACTTTGGATCGAAGAAAAAAAAAATCAAAATATTTTCTTAATTTTGAGACTTGGAGTTATGGAGGAACAAAGGGATCAGCAAGAAATCAATGACTTTGTAAAAGGAGAGGTGAGGATCTTTAAGGGAAAGTGACAAATGGACAAGTAATTATAGAGTAGTTCTGCAGATGTGTGTTCTGGGTCCCCTGTTTTAATTGGTCATAACTACATTACATAACTTCAAGCGTTATAAAATTTGTTGATGACGCCCAGCTATGTTACCATATAACTAGTGCAAGGGAGCAGCCTGAAGAATCTGGTCAAGTTAAGTAAATATAAATAATCCAGCAATTAAGAGTTTTAATTCATGAAAAGAAGCTCACAGAACTGAATTTATCTTCATCAGAGGAAGGAAGGTTGGTTATGGAGTGGAAAGGGAGGAGCTGAACTTTAGATCCTTAAAATGCTAAGCAGCATGAATAACATAAACTAGTTCATTTAAACTCTAATTACTGAACTAGAGAACATGAGTGCTTCTTCTCCATTGCCCAACCACAGTCGTTAAGTGAAAGAAACCTTCAGCAAAACAGTTAATAATTAAAAATTCTATACAATATGGGAGTCATCATTGTTCTATACGAGAAAAGCATACTTCATGAGGTTTTAATAAAAGCATCAAAAAATGGTGGCAATGTATGATTTTTAAACATGCAAGCTGGGAGAATGCAATTTGTTTAGCATTAATGAAAATAAAAATCAGCCAATCATAATCCACCTACAATAATAAGCATTTGCACTTCCAAAGCAGTCAATGAGCCACTGGACCACTATGAAGTTACAAAGTTTAAGCAGCATAAAGGCATGAAGTAGAAATAGAATTGTTAAAGGCACATTTGTTTTCCAGTGGTTTCTGAGGGCATGTGACTTATGCACACGCCTTCCAAATACATGCCCCCTCTCCTGTGTGTGTTCTGAATTATGGTACATTTTTGGAGGATGTTCCACTGGAATTTAAAAAAAATATATAAAGCTGGGACATTCGGTTTAGTTTGAAACACTTTTATTATAGAAATTTAGAATCATAGACATTTACAGTATGGAAGGAGGCCATTTCGGTCCATCGTGTCTGCACCGACCAACAAAGCTATCCAGCCTAATCCCACTTTCCAGCTCTTGGTCCATAGCCCTGTAGGTGCACATCCAAGTACTTTTTAAATGTGGTGAGGGTTTCTGCCTCTACCATCCTTTCAGGCAGTGAGTTCCAGACCCCCACCACCCTCTGGATGAAGAAATTTCCCCTCAAATCTCCTCTAAACCTCGTACCAATTACTTTAAATCTATGCCCCCCCTTGGTTGTTGATCCCTCTACAAAGGGAAATAAGTCCTTCCTATCCAGGACCCTCATAATTTTATACACCTCAATAAAGTCTCCCCTCATCCTCCTCTGTTCCAAAGAAAAAAAATCAAGCCTATCCAATCTTTCCTCATGGCTAAAATTTTCCAGTCCAGGCAACAGCCTTGTAAATCTCCTCTGTACCCTCTCTAGTACAATCACATCTTTCCTGTAATGTGTTGGCCAGAACTGCACTCAGTACTCTAGCTGTGGCCTAACTAGTGTTTTATACAGTTCAAGCACAACCTCCCTGTTCTTGTATTCGGTGCCTCGGTTAATAAAAAGTAATTATTCCGTATGCCTTCTCAACCACCTTATCGACCTGGCCTGCTACCTTCAGGGATCTGTGGATCTGCACTCCAAGGTTCCATTGTTCTTCTACACATCTCAGTGTCCTGCCATTTAATGTGTGTAATCCCTTGCCTTGTTAGCCCTCCCCAAATGCATTACCTCACACTTCTCCAGATTGAATTCTATATACACTATATCAAACGCACTACCCTCATCGACCCTCCTTTTTACCCCCTCAAAACATTCAATTAAGTTAGTCAGACATGACCTTCCCTTAACAAATCCATGCTGACTGTCCTTGATTAATCCGTGTCTTTCTAAATGAAGATTTATACTGTCCCTCAGAGGTTTTTCTAATAATTTTCCCACCACCGAGGTTAGGTTGACTGGCCTGTAATTACTCGGCTTATCCCTTTCTCACTTTTTAAACAAAGGAACAACATTAGCAGTTCTCCAGTACCACACCTGTAGCCAGTGAGGACTGGAAACTGATGGTCAGAGTCTTTGCTATTTCCTCTTTTGCTTCTCTTAAAAGCTGACAGATTGATAGATTCACAAGTGATAGATTTTCATTTTTCAAAAAGAAAGAACACAGCGAAATTTAGAATTGCAACAGACCATTACTTCCCCAAAAATGACCTCAACAGTCATGCTTGCCATCTCACTTTACAGAGATACTCTGTTCTTTTGGATCCCATTCAGAGAGAGTACATCACAATCAAATCATCACTCAGTTGGCAGGGACACTCTCCTCCTCCAATCATACCAGTTCCGAATGGCACGTTCTCCTCAGCACTCTCACCTCCCACCCTAACCAAGTCAAGCGGATACTTTTGTCTATACCCAGATTAAGCTAGTATTGTTCATGCTGGCCAATGCTAGTACAGTATTCGCTTTCCCTCATCTAAGTTGGAACTCTCATTCCCACCCACCCCCAATCCTCTCAATTAAAGCAGATGCTCTCACTCCTCTCCACCAAAAGTGGAGATGAGGGGAAATTTCTTCACCCAGCGGGTGGTGGGACTCTGGAACTCACTGCCTGAAAGGGCGTTGCCAGCTTCTATGCTCTTCCCCTACCCCCAAAGTATCACTCACAGCGTCTCCTGCCTTCTCTTTCACTCCATCTTACCCAGTCCTTTAATGCGACTTCTACACAAGCTTTGCTGCTTCTCTAATTAAATCCAACAGCTGCATAATGTAGAGGGAATTATTGTTCTCAGTAACAGTAGAACTCAGGTAGGATTGGCTTTTAGACGACAGGGGCATGATATGCACTGATTTTTGTGTGCCAGCACAAAAAGTGCCCCCAAACACTTACAATCCAAAACGTGGACGATTGATATGGTCAATAATAAGTAACACGATATCAGATATTCTACATCAACAACAACTTGTATTTATATAGCATTTTTAAAGTAGTAAAATGTCACAAGGTGCTTCACAGGAGTACTATTAGACAAAAAATGACATAAGGAGAAATTACGGCAGGTGACCAAAAGCTTGGTCAAAAAAGTAGGTTTTAAGGAGCATCTTGAAGGAGGAAAGAGGAGTAGAGAGGTGGAGAGGTTTAGGCAGGGAATTCCAAAGCTTAGGGCCTAGGCAACAGAAGGCACTGCCATCAATGGTTGAGCGATTATGATCAGGGATGCTCAAGTAGGCAGAATTAGAGGAGCATCTCGGGGGTTGTGGGGCTGGAGAAGACTAGAGAGATAGGGAGGGGCGAGGTATGGAGGGATGTGAAAACACAGAACAGAGAATTTTGAATTCGAGGCGTTGCTTAACCAGGAGCCAATGTAGGTCAGCGAGCACAGGGGTGATGGGTGAGTGGGACTTGGTGCGAGTTAGAACACGGGCAGCTGAGTTTTGGATCACCTCTAGTTTATGTAGGGTAGAATGTGGGAGGCCAGCCAGGAGTGTGTTGCAATAGTTAAGTCTAGAGGTAACAAAGGCACGGATGACCGCTTCAGCAGCGGATAAGCTGAGGCAAGGGCGGAGACGGGCGATGTTACGGAGGTGGAAATAAGCGGTCTTAATTATGCTGTGGATGTGTGGTCGAAAGCTAATTTCAGGGTCAAATGTGACACCAAGGTTGTGAATAGTCTGATTCAGCCTCAGACAAAGATTTAGGACAGGGACAGAGTCGGTGGCTAGGGAAGAGAGTTTGTAGCGGGGACTGAAAATAATGGCTTCAGTCTTGGAGAATTGGAGAAAATTTCTGCTCATCCAGAGCTAGATTTCGGACAAGCAGGCTGACAATTTAGATCCGAGGAGGGGTCGAGAGAAGTGGTAGTGAGGTAGAGCTAGGTGTCATCAGCGTACATATGGAAACTGATGCTGTGTTTTGAGATGATGTCGTCAAGGGGCAACATGTAGTTGAGAAATGAGGGGGCCAAGGATAGATCCTTGGGGGACACCAGAGGTAACGATGCGGGGGCGGGAAGAGAAGCTGTTGCAGGTGATTCTCTGGCTACGATTAGATAGGTAAGAATGGAACCAGGTGAGTGCAGTCCTACCTAGCTGGACAAGGATAGAGTGGTCAACCGTGTCAAAGGCTGCAGACAGTCAAGAAGGACGAGGAGGGATAGTTTGTCTTTGTCACAGTCACAAAGGATGTAATTTGTGACTTTGATGAGAGCTGTTTCGGTACTGCGGCAGGCGCGGAAACTGGATTGAAGGAATTAAAACATGGGATTGCGGGAAAGATGGGCATGAATTTGGGAGGTAACACCTTCAAGGACTTTGGAGAGGAAAGGAAGGCTGGAGATGGAGCGGTAGTTTGCAAAGACGATAGGAAGGGTCGAAGGTTTTTTTTCAGGACAGGGGTGACTAATGCAGATTTGAGGGACAGGGGGACAGTACCAGAGGAGAGAGAACCGTTAACAATGTCAGCTAACAAGGAGCCAGAAAAGGAAGTTGGGTGGTCAGTAATTTGGTGGGAATAGCGTCATGGGAGCAGGAAGTAGATTTCATGGACAGGATGAGCACGGAACGGTCATGAGAGGAGATCGGAGAGAAACTGGGGAAAGATGTGAGGTCAGGACTAGGGCAGGGAGGACCAATAGAGGAAGTTTGGCCTAGTGGGCTAGGGGAAGGAAGGGAAGAGACAGAGGCGGCCAAACGGATGGTCTCAATCTTAGAGACAAAGTCGTCCATGAACTCCTCACACATTGTCAAAGGTGAGGGTGGAGACTGGGGAGAGGGGTTTAAAAAGACGGTTAGCAGTAGAGAATAGATGCCGGGGTTTATCTTTACATTCCAGAATTAATCTGGAATTGTGAGCAATTTTGGTAGACGAGAGCAGGATCCGATAATGCTTTATGTGGTCCAGCCAGATCTGCCGGTAAATGGCTAAACCAGTTGTCCGCCATATCCGTTCAAGTCTACGTCCCTTGGACTTAAGGGAGTGAAAATCAGGGCTGTACCAGGGGGAATGGCCAGTGAGAGAGAGATTAATTGTTTTAACAGGGACTAGGGCTTCAAAGGTGGTGGTGAAGGTATGATTGAGCAGATCGGTAGCTGCAGAAATGTCATGGTGAATGGAGTGCCAAAGGCTAGAGAGTTGGGAGTTCATAAGTGCAGTTCTAAGAAAGTTGGGAGAGAATTTTTTCCAGGGGCGGACACAAAAGGAAGTAGGGTTGGAGGGGGGGGGGGGGGGGAGGGTTGGAAGTGGAAGGGGGTTGTGGGTGGAGAGCGATACGAGGAAGTGGTCAGAGATGGCCTTATTTGTGATTGACACGATGGGAGTAGCGAGGCCACAAGAGATGGCAAAGTCCAGGGGGTGGCCGTGAATATGGGTTGGGGAGTTTACATGGAGGGAGAGATCAAGGGAGGATCGGAGGCAAGTGAACTCGGAAGACAGCCTGATGAATTGAGATGGAGGTTGAAATCACCGGGGATGAGAAGTTGTTTGGTGCAGAGGCAGAGAGAGGAAATATCAGCAATAAAATTTTTTATGGTACTTGGGTGGGTGGTAGAGAATGAGAATTTAAGTGAGACACGAGAGGGTTGGAATAAGGGGAGATGCTCAAAGGAGGGGAAAGTTCCGGAGGAGTAGGGGGACAGACCAAGGTGTGATTTGGTGATGAGAGCCACACCGCCACCACAGTAGTCTGATCGGGTCAAGTAGTGGAAGGTATAGCCAGGCAGAGAGGCTTCATTTAAGGGTAAGGGGTCATCACCCCTCAGCCAAGTTTCCGTCAAAGCCATGATGAGCTCATGGATGGGAAGGGCCTAGTTTGCAATTTATTTGAGGTTACATCAAATTTTGTCATAATGTAATGTAAATATAGAACTCAAATAGTTAAATTCATATATAACCATATCATCCACTCGCTTTACAGACCAAGAACCCAAATGGGGTATCACCCATAAAGCACCAACCATCACCATCCTCAGTTGAAGTGGACACCAGTACAAGTACACCCAATGTAGAAGACGGTAACAATGAGGATGAGAATGAGGAAGCACCAGGCGGGTCACTAAGCAATGGTGAAGAAGTGGGATTAATGTTGAGACGTGACAAGGTGGCAACAAGCTTAAACTCCACTGTTCTAGCTATGTACCCACAATCGGTTTGCTTTTTTAAAAATGTTTTCTTAAATTTGCAGTAATGAGCATACTGTTACTTCAACAACATTTGCATTTATATAGCGTCTTTAACGTAGTAAAACATCCCAAGGTGCTTCACGTGAGTGTTCTCAAACAAAATTTGAAATTGAGCCACATAAGGAGATATTGGGACAAGTGACCAAAAGCCTGGTCAAAGAGATAGGTTTAAGTAACATCTTAAAGGAGCAGAGGTAGAGAGGCTGAGAAGTTCAGGGAGGGAATTCCAGAGCTGAGGGCCTCAGCAGCTGAAGGCATGGCCCGCAATGGTGGAGCGATAAATGCACAAGAGGTCAGAACTGGAGAAGTGTTGTACGGCTGAAGGAGGTTGCAGAGATACAGAGGAGCAAGGCCATGGAGGGATTTGAAAACAAGGATGAGAATTTTTAAAATTGAGGCATTGCCGGACCGGAAGCCAATATAGGTCAAATGGGTGCAAGTTAAGATACGGGCAGTAGAGTTTTGGATGAGCTCAAGTTTACAGAGGGTGCAAGGTGGGAGGCCAGCCAGGAGAGCATTGGAACAGTCGAGTCTATAAGGCAACAAAGGCATGGATAAGGGTTTCAAGAACAAATGAGCTGAGGCATGGACAGAGATGCTGACAAATGCTTCCAGTTCCCTTTCTAAATTTCCTTGTGCTATTTCTATCCTAAGAATCATAGAATGTTACAGAAAAAGGCCATATGCCCAACAAATTTACACTGGTGTTTTTCTCTACATGAGCCACCTCGTCCAATCCTACTCTCCTGCTCTCTCTCCAGATCCTCTTTTTCAAGCAACTATCTAAATCCCCTTTAAAGTATTTATGAACTCTGCTTCACAGGAAACTTTTCAAAGGCTTTTTGTAATTACAATTAAACTACATCATGGGGAATTCCACTGTTGACTTATTTGAGAATATCACAAATAACCTAAGGAGATTTTCATGGCAGGATCTACCCCATCTAAATTTATGCTGGCCTTTTCTCCTCCAGTCTTTTCCTTACAATAGCTTCCATTATTTTACTCGAATAAAATTATGTTACACAAAGAGCCTGTGATTGACTGAATCAGTGTTGTCCCCTGTTTTAAATGTAGATGCAACATTTTCAGCCTTCCAATCCCATGGAACCTCGCCAGTACTTAAATGATTCTTTTGTGACTTTAGTTAGTGCCTCACAAATTTCCTCCCAGGATCTATGCTATCTGGTCCAGGAAATGTGTTACTTTGGTACCTTTAACTTCTCAAGTACTGTACTCTCTACACATGGAATCGCCATTTTATTCCTTAGTAAATGCTTCTAGAAAAGATTTAAGCAATTCAATAATTTCACCTCCATTTTTAATTGCTCCACCAATTTTATCTATCAGAGTTCTATTCTACTCTCTAACTACTCAGTTATACTGAAAAAAATGTTACTGTGCTTAACATTATTTGTTCTGTTTGTCTCTGATGTCATATTTTAAACCTGGATACCTTTTAAAAAAAAATTAAAATCGTGTTTAATATTTTGCTAATCACCTTCCAAAATTGTTCCTTTCTGTTGGACTTTACTTTATGCAATTTTAATTGCACTACTAATCCATGTTGGGGACTAAAGTTAGTTTGCTTTTATTTTACTTTGGTATATAGTTCTCTTGCATACATATCTTACACAGTTCCTCATGCAACTTTTACTTTTGTGCCACAGCTAATGTGCTACTGCTGACAGTTCTGCAACATTATCTCCTACTTTTCCATGGAAGTTGAAGCTTAAATTATAACTCATCCATATACAAAGCAATGGCAATATTGTGCAGCATGCCACTATAGTTTTGCAGACCTACTTTCAGATCCCTAATAATATGCCTCAAAACAGGCCAAGTATCTAAAACATTTCTTCTCCTTCAAACAGAACCATCATGGTTGATTGAATCAGAATTATAGCATCAGGAGTAATCCTCACCCCCTCAGGAAACATGCATTGAGGTGCTTTATATCCTTGTGCTTGGCATGTTGTTGGAATAAAGTCCTTTCCTATTTAGAACAAACTTGGATTTATATAGTGCCTCGTCGCATCCTCAAGACATCCCAAAGCACTTCACAAAAAATGGATTACTTTTGAAGTGAAATCATGATTATGCAGGCAAATATGGCAGCCAATTTGCGTAGAGCGAAGTCCAATTGCATGGAGCAACAGTCTAGATAAGACGTTTCTGCGGCCACAACCGAGACTCCAGGATGGTATGTTGCCTCCCTGGTGCAAGGGTCAAGGATGTCTCGGAGCGGGTGCAGGGCATTCTGAAAAGGGAGGGTGAACAGCCAGTTGTCATGGTGCATATAGGTACCAATGACATAGGTAAAAAATGGGATGAGGTCCTACAAGACGAATTTAGGGAGCTAGGAGTTAAATTAAAAAGTAGGACCTCAAAAGTAGTAATCTCAGGATTGCTACCAGTGCCACGTGCTAGTCAGAGTAGGAATCACAGGATAGCTCAGATGAATACGTGGCTTGAGGAGTGGTGCAGTAGGGAGGGATTCAAATTCTTGGGATATTGGAACCGGTTCTGGGGGGAGGTGGGAGCAGTACAAACCGGACGGTCTGCACCTGGGCAGGACCGGAACCAATGTCCTCGGGGGAATGTTTGCTAGTGCTGTTGGGGAGGAGTTAAACTAATATGGCAGGGGAATGGGAACCTATGCAGGGAGACAGGAGGGAGGTAGAATGGGGCAGAAGCAAAAGATTGAAAGAAGAAAAGTAAAAGTGGAGGGCAGAGATACTCAAGGCAAAAAGCAAAAAGGGCCACATCATAGAAAAATTCTAAAGGGGCAAAGTGTGCGAGAAAGACAAGCCTGAAGGCTCTGTGCCTCATTGCGAGGAGTATTCGGAATAAGGTGGATGAATTAACTGCGCAGATAGCAGTTAAAGAGTATGATTTAATTGGCATCACGGAGACATGGCTCTAGGGTGACCAAGGCTGGGAACTCAACATCCAGGGGTAGTCAACATTTAGGAAGGATAGACAGAAAGGAAAGGAGGCGGGGTGGCATTGCTGGTTAAAGAGGAAATTAATGCAATAGTAAGAAAGGACATTAGCTTGGATGATGTGGAATCAGTATGGGTGGAGCTGCAGAATACCAAGGGGCAGAAAACACTAGTGGGAGTTGTGTACAGACCACCAAACAGTAAGGTTGGGTACAGCATCAAACAAGAAATTAGGGATGCATGCAATAACGGTACAGCAGTTATCATGGGTGACTTTAATCAACATATTGATTGGGCTAACCAAACTGGTAGCAATATGGTGGAGGAGGATTTCCTGGAGTGTATTAGGGTTGGTTTTCTGGACCAATATGTCGAGGAACCAACCAGGGAGCTGGCCATCCTAGACTGGGTTATGTGTAATGAGAAAGGACTAATTGGCAATCTTGTTGTGCGAGACCCCTTGGGGAAGAGTGACCATAATATGGTAGGATTCTTTATTAGGATGGAGAGTGACACAGTTAATTCAGAAACTAGGGTCCTGAACTTAAGGAAAGGTAACTTCGATGGTTTGAGGCGTGAATTGGCTAGATTAGACTGACAAATGATACTTAAAGGGTTGACGGTGGATAGGCAATGGCAAACATTTAAAGATCACATGGATGAACTTCAGCAATTGTACATCCCTGTCTCGAGTAAAAATAAAACGGGGAAGGTGGCTCAACCGTGGTTAACAAGGGAAATTAAGGATAGTGTTAAATCCAAGGAAGAGGCATATAAATTGGCCAGAAAAAGCAGCAAACCGGAGTACTGGGAAAAATTTAGAATTCAGCAGAGGAGGACAAAGGGTTTAATTAAAAGGGGGAAAATAGAGTACGAGAAGAAGCTTGCCGGGAACATAAAAACTGACTGCAAAAGCTTCTATAGATATGTGAAGAGAAAAAGATTAGTGAAGACAAATGTAGGTCCCTTGCAGTCGGATTCAGGTGAATTTATAATGGGGAACAAAGAAATGGCAGACCAATTGAACAAATACTTTGGTTGTGTCTTCATGAAGGAAGACACAAATAACCTTCCGGAAGTACTAGGGGACTGATGGTCTAGTGAGAATGAGGAACTGAAGGATATCCTTATTAGGCGGGAAATTGATGGGATTGAAGGCCGATAAATCCCCGGGGCCTGATAGTCTGCATCCCAGAGTACTTAAGGAAGTGGCTCTGGAAATAGTGGATGCATTGATGATCATTTTCCAACAGTATATCGACTCTGGATAAGTTCCTATGGACTGGAGGGTAGCTAATGTAACACCACTTTTTAAAAAGGGAGGGAGAGAGAAAACGGGTAATTATAGACCGGTTAGCCTGACATCAGTGGCGGGGAAAATGTTGGAATCAATTATTAAGGATGAAATAGCAGTGTATTTGGAAAGCAGTGATTGGATCAGTCCACGTCAGCATGGATTTATGAAGGGGAAATCATGCTTGACAAATCTTCTGGAATTTTTTGAGGATGTAACTAGTAGAGTGGACAAGGGAGAAACAGTGGATGTGGTGTATTTGGATTTTCAAAAGGCTTGTGACAAGGTCCCACACAAGAGATTGGTCTGCAAAATCAAAGCACATGGTATTGGGGGCAATGTACTGATGTGGATAAAGAACTGGTTGGCAGACAGGAAGCAGAGAGTCGGGATAAACGGGTCCTTTTCAGAATGGCAGGCAGTGACGAGTGGAGTGCCGCAGGGCTCAGTGCTGGGACCCCAGCTCTTCACAATATACATCAATGATTTGGATGGAGGAATTGAGTGTAATATCTTCAAGTTTGCAGATGACACTAAACTGGGTGGCGGTGTGAGCTGTAAAGGGGGACGCTAAGAGGCTGCACGGTGACTTAGACAAGGTTAGGCGAGTGGGCAAATGCATGGTAGATGCAGTAAATGTCGATAAATGTGAGGTTATCCACTCTGGGGGCAAAAACGCAAAGACAGAATATTATCTGAATGGTGGTAGATTAGGAAAAGGGGAGGTACAACGAGACCTGGGTGTCATGGTTCATCAGTCATTGAAAGTTGGCATACAGGTACAGCAGCGGTAAAGAAGGCAAATGGTATGTTGGCTTTCATAGCTAGGGGATTTGAGTATAGGAGCAGGGAGGTCTTACTGCAGTTGTACAGGGTCTTGGTGAGGCTTCACCTGGAATAGTGTGTTCAGTTTTTGTCTCCTAATCTGAGGAAGGACATTCTTGCTATTGAGGGAGTGCAGCGAAGGTTCACCAGACTGATTCCCGGGATGGCTGGACCGACATATGAGGAGAGACTGGATCAACTGGGCCTTTGTACATTGGAGTTTAGAAGGATGAGAGGGGATCTCATAGAAACATACAAGATTCTGACGGGACGGGACAGGTTAGATGAGGGTAGATTGTTCCCGATGTTGGGGAACTCCAGAACCAGGGATATAGTCTTAGGATAAGGGGTAGGCCATTTAGGACTGAGATGAGGAGAAACTTCTTCACTCAGAGAGCTGTTAACCTGTGGAATTCCCTGACGCAGAGAGTTGTTGATGCCAGTTTATTGGATATATTCAAGAGGGAGTTAGATATGGCCCTTAAGGCTAAGGGGATCAAGGGGTATGGAGAGAAAGCAGGTAAGGGGTACTGAGGGAATGATCATCCATGATCTTGTTGAATGGTGGTGCAGGCTCGAAGAGCCGAATGGCCTACTCCTGCACCTATGTTTCTAGATCACGGAGGTGTCATTCTTCAGATGAGATGTTAAACTGAGGTCCCATCTGCCTGCTCAGGTGGACATAAGATAGGACATGGAGCAGGGAAGTTCTTCCAGTATCCAGACCAACATTTATCCCTCAACCAGCATTACTAAAACAGATTGTGTGTTCGTTTATCTCATTGCTGTTTGTCGGACCTTGCTGTATGCAAATTGGCTGCTGTGTTTCCCTACAAAAATAACTGTGACTGCACTTCAAAAGTACTTCAGTGACTGTGAAGCACTTTAGGACATCCAGAGGTTGTGAAAGCCACTAAATAAATGCAACTTCTTTCTTTTCTATCAAACAGTAAATATAAAAATACAAGGGCAATACTGCAAACAACGTGACATATCTATTACAACATGGCTAGAACAAAGAGCAACAATGAGCCTTGGTTGTTTTATAGTGGTTACTTCAGTCATCTGACTCGTTTCAGTTCAAAACAAATGTGCTAATATGGTAATACTCACAGCACTGAGGGGGAGGGGAGGTGTAGTTATTTTGTGTGCAAATTCTAATGGACAGGGCAAATTTACAGATTAAGAAAATAATCCAATATTATTTATTGTCACATAACTAATACACAATGCAAAGAGAGTTTAACTAGCACAGACAGTATTTTTTCCTGAGTTTGTGCATGAGTTAAAAGCAGCAGTTTGATACTGGAGGTATATACAATTAGAATTCTCCCTCCAGTTCGCTAGAACTGAATTCAACTGACTACAGTGACTAGAGCTCTGATCTTCCACCCAAAGCTTAAAATCTGTTTAATTTGTTCTCATCACAAACCAGAGATATGCAGTGTAATTGGAAAATAAACCAAAATGTATTACCTCTTTACCATTGCAGAAACCTATATGAAGATTAGCAACTACATATAGGAGTAAGTAAAATGGAGAAGAGAGAACTTTCTGACACTCACATCTGTGCCCAACACTATTGCGGCGTGGTAGACCCAAAGCTTTCATTTATTTCCATGCCTTCTTTTTTAAATGTCTCATACCAATAATATTTTCATGGTGAAAGGGTGGGCAGGATTCTGCAATGCCACTCATGATGGAATTGTAAGAAATGGACTTGTCTGACCATTTCATCTCTCTCCCTAGAGGCAAAATGCTTAAGAAACCTCCTGGTGACATTGTTGAGATTGAAAATGAAATAATTGGTGCAAGACCCTGGCCCATCCTTCATGGCATAGTGAACTGATGTACTTCACCTCTGCTGCCTCCAGAGCTCATTTTAAAAAGCTCCTGCTTTGTCAATATTACATCTCTTTTTATACAGTGGGACAGAATCACCAAAAACAGATCCACATTTGTACAAGGTTTGCACAGGCATAGTTGCTCAAAAGTCACAAACATGGTTGTATTTGCGACTTTGTAATTCTGGTCAGCACCTTGAAGCAGACACATATTGTTGACTTATATGGATGGCTTAGATCTCGATCTGCTGCAGCCACAGCAAAGATGGTGGACCCAGTCAAATGTAACGGTTTATCTTTGTTGTTGCTGGCACTGTGCCAGCGAGAAGAGGGTTATAATGCCTCCAACGACACTTGCAGCATGTAATTTATATCACAGTGACCTCTCCGATAACATGCTTACCTTTGGAGGTAGCTATTAAGGTAAGTGGGGTACTAGTTCATTTTTGCGTGTATATGTGCACTTGCAGGTTGCATCTTCAATATACTACAACTTAAAAATTCCAACTTTTTACAAAGACTTTATATAATTTGTGGGCTTCAAGTCAAATTGCTAAATTGCCAAAATTGAAAAATAAAAGAAAAAAAATAGCTTATAGCAGTTTTCTCTGGTTATCCTAAAGCCAATGGGGTTACATTTTCACTTGAAATGGTCATTTTTCCCACTGCCATCGGCTTCAATTTCATTGCTTAAAAAAAGTTCTGATTTCTGAGCTTAAAGGTCACACGTCCCCTTTTGCAGAAACATCTGCACCGAAAAGTGCTTACATTCGGAGATGAATAAGCAAATGTGTTATTGCTAAGTACACAGGGCCTGATTAGTTTCGTGCAGCTGGCCACAATGTTGAATTATAGTGAAAAATATTTGAAAAACTGTTAAACAACTTCAACCTGTGAAAAACTGACAAGCAATGTTTAAAATAGTGTAGTGCACACACTGCTTGCATGCAGTAATACAGATCACACCATAATGAGTCATGGAATGGCACAAAATATCAAAATAGCATGGTTATTAATTATGGCTACTGGAAATGATGTAGCAACTTTATAATGGAAAAGGAAGCACTAAACGCAATAAAAGCCAGGGACAAAATTCAGTATTCCTCAAACTGTGGTCTTCATTCCACCAGAAGATACACAGGTTTATATGAAATAGCCATTGACAGATTACGATAACTGGTATTACATTTCACAATCATTTTGTTCTGTTTTATAGTGTCTTAAGAATTTAAAAATTCAACAAAAAAGTTTGAAAGTCTGACTACTGACTAACCCAATCAGATTAGATATTGTTTAAACAAATCTAATCAGTTGTAATAGTAAAATCAATTATCTGAAGCAACATTAGATTTAAACTTTAGAAAAATCTGGAAACTATCCTATGAAAAAAATACACTAAACAGAACAAAACCTGCTCTAAATCTTCAGTTACAGTTAAGTTTTTCTTTTGATCTTTGTGTCTGCTGATCAAGATGATAGTGAATAAGGCCAGAATCAATTGTTTCTCTTCTATAATTTGATGAAAACTAGTTCCTCTGACATTTTTAATGTTTAAACAATATAACGGAACACTACAGAAGGCACTGAAACAGTTAAATACTATATGTACTACTTTATTAGTAAAGCTACCAAACACAGACCACCAATCTACATACTTAATTATTATTCAAAGCTACCAATCCAGTTACTTTTGACCTCCGTAACATTGCCCGTCTCTGTCCTTGCCTCAGCTCATCCGCTGCTGAAGCCCTCATCCATGTTTTTGTTATCTCTAGACTTGACTATTCCAACGCACTCCTGGCTGGCCTCCCATATTCTACCTTACGTAAACTAGAGGTGATCCAAAACTCTGCAGCCCGTGTCCTAACTCACATCAAGTCCCGCTCACCCATCACCTCTGTGCTCGCTGAACTACATTGGCTTCCAGTTAAGCAACGCAACTTTCAAAATTCTCATCCTTATTTTCAAATCCCTCCATGGCCGCGCCCCTCCCAATCTTTGTAATCTCCTCCAGCCCCACAACCCTCCCCTCCAAGATGTCTGCACTCCTCTAATTCTGCCCTCTTGAGCATCCCTGATTATAATCGCTCAACCATTGGTGGGCGTGCCTTCTGTTGCCTCGGCCCCAAGCTCTGAAACTCCCTGCCTAAGCCTTTCTTTCCTCCTTCAAGGCACTCCTTAAAACAAAGCTCTTTGACCAAGCTTTTGGTCACCTGCACTAATTTCTACTTCTGTGGCTCGGTGTCAAATTTTTATCTCATAATACTCCTGTGAAACGCCTTGGGATGCTTCACTACATTAAAGACGCTATATAAATACAAGTTGTTGTTATGCATTCCACTATCCAAGTCCTGTTGGAAAACTGTCCAATAAGCTTTGCCACAGAGACACAGGCCTCATGGGTCAGAGGCTTGAGTTTTGTTCCTTTCCGGAATTTGCTGAACTTTCCCTCCCTATATATTTTTCAGGTTTCCATGCATCAGAAGTCAATTCATTTATACATTGCCAACATAGATAGCTCTTTCTTTCAGTTACTGAGTAAAAATAAAATTATAAAAGGTTGCCATAAGTCACCAGTTCAGGAAAAACAATTAATTATTTTATACTCTGAAAGGGAAAACCTTCATGATTCTCTTAATTTGAATTTAATTATGCAAATTAGTCTCCAGGGTAAGCTCTTCATGACAAATATTCAAGTTAATATTCAGTGCCGCATGTGGTGATGCTGTTTGGTGGATTTGCTAATCCTCTCAGGGTGGGATGTTAGCTATTCACTTCCAGTCATTCATGTATATCAAGAACAGTAAGCATCAGAGAAAGAATAGGCAAGGGGAAAGAACAAGATCCTGTCAATGATGCATCAATGCGGGGCAAGAAGACGAGAAACAGAAATGCAGTGGTAAAGAGCTTCAGCCCAAGAGTCAATACTTTTCAGATTATAGAAATGCACGTTCCAGTTATAAAATATGTAGATTTTTTTATTACATCGTCTGCAAAGTCAGGTGTGTTTTTCCCATCACCAGTTTTTCTCTGTCCTTGCTGAAGTATGATCAAATGTTTCTCAAATGTCACAAAGACAACACATTGGTTTATCTTTGAACATTCTCTTCAAACTATTTGCAGGTGTAAGGATTCTAAACATACATAGGGGCCGAAATTCATCGTCCCCAAAGCGACAACTACTGCAGGGTTTGGACGGCCGAGCGAAAAAAATCAATCGGCTGCCACGATTGGGTGCTTTGCCCTCCCCGAACCACATTCAGCTCAGGGGGGGGCCACCACAGCGATTTTCACCGACAAAAACGGAGGACTTCTTCAGGCAGTGCCCCCGCGAGGTATTTGAGTCGGTGCTCAAACGCGACACCTCTGGAGTTTTGCCGCGGTCGGGTCAGTTTGGAAGGGAAATAGTTTTATTAATTTTAGTGTTTTAATGTCATATTTCATCATCCGCAGTATTTAGCTTTTCATATAGTTTTATTAATTATTAGTGTTTTAATGTCATAATCCATCATCAGCAGTATTTTGCTTTTTAAATAGTTTTATTAATTGTTTTGGCTCCATCAAACCTGTTGAGTGCTGCTCAGAGGTTTTCACATACTTTTGTACAACTTTCAGGTCTGCCTCTTTCGTGGAGGCCTGTGGGCTGCAGAGAAGTGCTTGGCAGGGTTCACCCTGAGGATGGGAGAAGTGTTGGAAGGGCAAACCTGGTACATCTGGTCAGAAGCAGGAGAAGGCACTGCCGTCAGCACCGTGCAAAGAGGCAGCGGGCAAGTGAGGCATCAGCCATGATTAGTTCATTCTGTGCCAGACCAGTGTACTTGCCGTCTTCACCGGCCCAAATCAGGATTGCGGTTGGCTGCTTGAGGACAGGGGATATCCTCTATCCACTTGGCCGCTCACTATACTGCAGATCCCCAGGACAGCGCCAGAGCAAGCATACAATGACACTCATTGTGCCACCAGGTGCATCATCGAGTAGTGCATACGCACCATTAAGCAGAGGTTCTGGTGCCTGGAACGCTCTGGTGGTACCTTGCAATAGAAACATAGAAAATAGGTGCAGGAGTAGGCCATTCGGCCCTTAGAGCCTGCACCACAATTCAATATGATCATGGCTGATCATGCAACTTCAGTACCCCATTCCTGCTTTCTCTCCATACCCTTTGATCCCTTTAGCCATAAGGGCCACAACTAACTCCCTTTTGAATATATCTAACGAATTGGCCTCAACAACTTTCTGTGGTAGAGAATTCCACAGATTCACAATTCTCTGAGTGAAGAAGTTTCTCCTCGGTCCTAAATGGCTTACCCCTAATCCTTAGACTGTGACCCCTGGTTCTGGACTTCCTCAACATTGGGAACATTCTTCCTGCGTCTAACCTGTCCAATCCCATCAGAATTTTATATGTTTCGATGAGATCCCCTCTCATTCTTCTAAACTCCAGTGAATATAAGCTTACTCGATCCAGTCTTTCATCATATGTCAGCCCTGCCATCCCGGGAATCAGTCTGGTGAACCTTCGCTGCACTCCCTCAATAGCAAGAATGTCCTTTCTCAGATTAGGAGACCAAAACTGTACACAATATTCAAAGTGTGGCCTCATGCTCTAGCTATGAAGGCCAACATGCCATTTGCCTTCTTCACCTGCTGTACCTGCATGCCAACTTTCAATGAGTAATGTACCATGACACCCAGGTCTCATTGCACCTCCCCTTTTCCTAATCTGTCACCATTCAGTTAATATTCTGCCTTTCTGTTTTTGCCACCAAAGTGGATAACCTCACATTTATCTACTTTATATTGCATCTGCCATGCATTTGCCCACTCACCTAACCTGTCCAAGTCACCCTGCAGCCTCTTGGCATCCTCCTCACAGCTCACACTGCCACCCAGCTTAGTGTCATCTGCAAACTTGGAGATATTACATTCAATTCCTTCGTCTAAATCATTAATGTATATTGTAAATAGCTGGGGTTCCAGCACTGAGCCCTGCGGCACCCCACTAGTCACTGCCTGCCATTTTGAAAAGGACCTGTTTATCCCGACTCTCTGCTTCCTGTCTGCCAACCAGTTCTTTATCCACATCAGTACATTACCCCCAATACCATGTGCTTTAATTTTGCACACTAATCTCTTGTGTGGAACCTTGTCAAAAGCCTTTTGAAAGTCCAAATACACATCCACTGGTTCTCCCTTGTCCACTCTACTAGTTGCATCCTCAAAAAATTCTAGAAGATTTGTCAAGCATGATTTCCCTTTCATAAATCCATGCTGACTTGGACCGATCCTGTCACTGCTTTCCAAATGCGCTGCTATTATGGCTTTAATAATTGATTCCAACATTTTTCCCACTACCGACGTCAGGCTAACTGGTCTATAATTCCCTGTTTTTTCTCTCCCTCCTTTTTCAAAAAGTGGGGTTACATTAGCTACCCTCCAATCCATAGGAACTGATCCAGAGTTTATAGAATGTTGGAAAATGACCATCAATGCATTCACTATTTCTAGAACCACTTCCTTAAGTACTCTGGGATGCAGGCTATCAAGCCCTGGGGATTTATCAGCCTTCAGTCCCATCAATTTCCCTAACACAATTTCCTGACTAATAAGGATTTCCTTCAGTTCCTCCTTCTCGCTAGACCCTTGGTCCGCTGATACTTCCGGAAGGTTATTTGTGTCTTCCTTAGTGAAGACAGAACCAAAGTATTTGTTCAATTGGTCTGCCATTTCTTAGTTCCCAATTACAAATTCACCTAATTCTGACTGCAAGGGACCTACATTTTCTCTTCACATATCTATAGAAGCTTTTGCAGTCAGTTTTTATGTTCCCTGCAAGCTTACGCTCATACTCTATTTTCCTCCTCCTAATTAAACCCTTTGTCCGCCTCTGCTGAATTCTAAATTTCTCCTAGTCCTCAGGTTTGCTGTTTTTCCTGGCCAATATATATGCCTCTTCCTTGGATTTAACACTACCTCTAATTTCCCTTGTTAGTCACGGTTGAGCCACCTTCCCCGTTTTATTTTACGCCAGACAGGGATGTACAATTGTTGAAGTTTATCCATCTTTAAATGTCTGCCATTGTCTATCCACTGTCAACCCTTTAAGTATCATTCGCCATTCTATCCTAGCCAATTCACGTCTCATACCATCGAAGTTACCTTTCTTTAAGTTTAGGTCCCTAGACTCTGAATTAACTGCGTCACTCTCCATCTTAATGAAGAATTCTACCATATTATGGTTACTCTTCCCCAAGGGGTCTCGCACAACAAGATTGCTAATTAATCCTTTCTCGTTACACAACACCCAGTCTTGGATGTCCAGCTCTCTAGTTGGTTAGTCGACATATTGGTCTAGAAAACCATCCCTTATATACTCCAGGAAATCCTCCTCCATCTTATTGCTACCAGTTTGGTTAGCTCAATCTATATGTAGATTAAAGTCACCCATGATAACTACTGTACCTTTATTGCACGCATCCCTAATTTCCTGTTTGATGCCATACTCAACCTCACTACTACTGTTTGGTGGTCTGTACACAACTCCCGCTAGCGTTTTCTGCCCTTTGGTATTCCGCAGCTCTACCCATACAGATTCCACATCATCCAGACTAATGTCCTTCCTTACTATTGCATTAATCTCCTCTTTAACCAGGAACGCTACCCCACCTCCTTTTCCTTTCTGTCTATCCTTCCTGAATATTGAATACCACTGGATGTAGAGTTCCCAGCCTTGGTCACCCTGGAGCCATGTCTCCGTGATCCCAATTACATCATATCAGTTAACAGCTGTCTGTGCAGTTAAGTCATCCATCTTATTATGAATGCTCCTCGCATTAAGACACAGAGCCTTCAGGCTTATTTTTTTTTAAACACTCTGTCGTTTTAGAATTATGCTGTAATGTGGTCCTTTTTGATTTTTCCCTTGGGTTTCTCTGCCCTCCACTTTTATTTATTCCTTTTCTACCTTTTTCTTCTGCCCTCATTTTACTTCACTCTGTCTCCCTGCATAGATTCCCATCCCACTGTCATATTAGTTTAAACCCTCCCCAACAGCACTAGCAAACACTCCCCCTAGGACATCGGTCCCGGTCCTGCCCAGATGCAGACTGTCTGGTTTGTACTGGTCCCACCTCCCCAGAACCGGGAGGCAACATACCATCCTGGAGTCTTGAATTCGGCTGCAGAAACGCCTGTCTATTCCCCTTACAATAGAATCCCCTACCACTATAGCTCTCCCACTCTTTTTCCTGTCCTCTTATGCAGCAGAGCCACCCATGGTACCATGAACTTGTCTGCTGCTGCCTTCCCCTGATGAGCCATCTCCCCCAACAGTATCCAAAGCAGTATATCTGTTTTGGAGGGAAATGACCGCAGGGAACCCCTGCACTGCCTTCCTACTCCTGCTCTGCCTGATGGTCACCCATCCCCTATCTGCCTTTGTAACTTTTACCTGCGGTGTGACCAACTCACTAAACGTGCTATTCATGACATCCTCAGCATCGCGGATGCTCCAAAGTGAGTCCATGTGCAGCTCCAGTGTCGTCATGTGGTCTGACAGGAGCTACAGCTGGATAAACTTCCCGCACACATAGTAGTCAGGGACACTGGAAGCGTCTCTGACTTCCCACATAGCACAGGAGGAGCATGACACGGGTCTGGGCTCTCCTGCCATGACTCAACCCTCAAATTAACTTAATTTGGCAACAATGCCAAAAAGGTTTCTTACTGATAAGAAAAAGAAAAAAGATTAAAAAAAAGAAAAACTACTCCCCAATCAACCAGCCAATCACTTACTCTCTTGGTTCGATTTCTTTTTACTACTTTTTAAAAAAAACTTTTGACCCTGCTGCAGCAGCTGGCTCCTCCACGACTGCTGCGCCTCGTTGCCGCTGGGCCTTTTATAGGCCTCGCCGCTCCTCCCCGACTGCCGCTGCTCCTCACTGCTGCTGTGCTTCAATACTCTCCTCAATGGGTCCCCATAATCGTCATGGTCTGCTGCAGGCTGCACAACCTGGCCATCATGAGGGGACAACCGTTGGAGGTCGAGCCAGCAGTACCACCTGAGGGGGAGTAGGAGGATCCCCATCGCCCCACAGCTAGGAGACGTTGACCCATCGTCATCCTGAAAGGACTGGGTGCAGACTAGCCAGCACCCTCCAGGGAGGATGCGTCCTCATATATATGGAGGTGTCTGACACCTCCCCTGCAATCTCCCTCCATGTATTATGTACTGGCGTTCTGTCAGGTCTCTCCCACATCAGGAAACAGTATTCTTCTTCTGACCTCCACACCGTCCATCAGTGTCTCCAGCTCCATATAGGTAAACCTGTTAGCGCTCCTTGCACCTCTTACACCAGCCATCCTTCCCCCCCCCCTCAGTGCCTTGCTGCAAACCGTTAGCAGCTGGCTCGTTAGAAACCCTTACATAAGAACATAAGAAATAGGAACAGGAGTAGGCCATACGGCCCCTTGAGTCTGCTCCGGCATTCAATAAGATCATGGCAGATCTGATCACGGACTCAGCTCCACTTCCCTGCCCGCTCCCCATAATCCCTTATCGTTTAAGGGATTTCTGTCTTAAATTTATTTAATGTCCCAGCTTCCACAGCTCTCTGAGGAAGCGAATTTCACAGATTTACAAACCTCAGAAGAAATTTCTCCTCATCTCCGTTTTAAATGGGCAGCCCATTATTCTGAGATCATGCCCTCTAGTTTTAGTCTTCCCCATTAGTGGAAACATCCTCTCTGCATCCACCCTGTCAAGCCCCCTCATAATCTTATACGTTTCGATAAGATTACCTCTCATTCTTCTGAATTGCAATGAGTAGAGGCCCAACCTACTCAACCTTTCCTCATAAGTCAACCACCCACATTTCCGGAATCAAACTAGTGAACTTTCTCTGAACTGCCTCCAAAGCAAGTATATCCTTTCGTAAATATGTAAACCAAAACTGTACGCAGTACTCCAGGTGCGGCCTCACCAATACCCTGTACAGCTGTAGCAAGACTTCCCTGCTTTTATATTCCATCCCTTTTGCAATTAAGGGCAAGATTCCATTGGCCTTCCTGATCACTTGCGGTACCTGCATACTATCCTTTTGTGTTTCATGCACAAGTACCCCCAGGTCCCGCTGTAGTGCAGCACTTTGCTATCTTTCTCAATTTTAAATAATAACTTGCTCTTTGATTTTTTTCTGCCAAAGTGCATGACCTCACACTTTCCAACATTATACTCCATCTGCCAAATTTCTGCCCACTCACTTAGCCTGTCTATGTCCTTTTGCAGATTTTTTGTGTCCTCCTCACATATTGCTTTCCCTCCCATCTTTGAATCATCAGCAAACTTGGCTATGTTACACTCAGTCCCTTCTTCCAAGTCGTTAATATAGATTGTAAATAGTTGGGGTCCCAGCACTGATCCCTGCAGCACCCCAGTAGTTACTGGTTGCCAACCAGAGAATGAACCATTTATCCTGACTCTCTGTTTTCTGTTAACAAGCCAATGCTCTATCCATGCTAATATATTACTTCCAACCCCATGAACCTTTATCTTGTCCAGTAACCTTTTATGTGGCACTTGAAAAATGCCTTCTGGAAGTCCAAATACACCGTATCCATTGGTTCCCCTTTATCTACCCTGTTCGTTACATCCTCAAAGAATACCAGCAAATTTGTCAAACATGACTGTCCCTTCATAAATCCATGCCGACTCTGCCTGACCGAATTTTGTTATTCCAAATGTCCTGCTTTTGCTTCTTTAATAATGGATTCCAACATTTTCCCAACGACAGATGTTAGGCTAACTGGTCTATGTTTGTCTGCCTCCTTTTTTAAATAGGGGCGTTACATTTGTAGTTTTCCAATCTGCTGGGACCTCTCCAGAATCCAGGTAATTTTGGTAAATTACAACCAATGCATCCACAATCCCTGCCACTACTTTTCTTAAGACCCTAGGATGCAAGCCATCAGGTCCAGGGGATTTATCTGCCTTTAGTTCCATTATCTTACTGAGTACCATCTCCTTAGTGATTGTGATTGTGTTAAGTTACTTCCTCCCTTATAGCCCCTTGACTATCCACTGTTGGAATATTGTTAGTGTCCTCTACGATAAAGACTGATACAAAATATTTGTTCAGAGTTTCTGCCATCTCCATGTTCCCCATCACTAATTCCCTGATCTCGTCCTCTAAGGGACCAACATTTACTTTAGCCACTCTTTTCCTTTTTATATACCTATTGAAACTCTTGCTATCTGCTTTTATATTTTGTGCTAATTTACTTTTATAGTCTATCTTTCCTTTCTTAATCATTTTTTTTTGAGTTATTCTTTGCTGGTTTTTAAAAGCTTGCCAGTCTTCTGTCCTCCCACTAGTTTTGGACACTTTCTATGCCCTGAATTTCTCAGTGGTCGTAATGCTCAAATTAAGACAGCCACACTGCTGAAAAATCAACTCTGGAAGGGTTCATTACTGCTGGAACCCATTTTTCCACTTTTGGAGCTGAATATGGGGTGGCACAGCCACAAAAACATTTCGGTGCTAATGGCCCTAAAAAGGTGGGGGGAGCACCAGCTTTCCAGCGGTATTGAATTTCGGGCCCATAATATCTTAATCAGTACTGGAACCAACAATGCAAGAGTATATTGTGTACCATTAAAGAAAGCTATTTTTATTTCATATTAAAAAAAGTGACAAAATAAAGTTAAGTGTAGAAAGGGTACAGGGGAGATTTGAGGATGTTGCCAGGACTGGAGAATTTTAGCTATGAGGAGAATTTTAGCTACGAGGATAGATTGGATAGGCTGGATAGGCTAGGGTTGTTTTCTTTGGAACAGAGAAGGCTGAGGGGAGACTTGATTGAGGTGTATAAAATTATGAGGGGCTTAGATAAAGCGGATAGGAAGGACCTATTTCCCTTAGCAGAGAGGTCAATAACCAGGAGGCATAGATTTAAAGTAATTGATAGAAGAATGAGAGAGGAGTTGAGGAGAACTTTTTTCACCCAGAGGGCGGTGAGGAGTTCTGGAACTCACTGCCTGAAAGGGTAATTGGGGCAGAAACGCTCATCACATTTAAAGAGTACTTGGATATGCACGTGAAGTGCCATAACCTACAAGGCTACGGACCAAGAATTGGAACGTGAGATTAGGCTGGCCAGCCGGCACAGACACGATGGGTCGAATGGCCTCCTTCTGTGCCATAAATTTTTATGATTATAATATATTCTATTTACATTCATATAAAGAACTGTAAATGATATATTAAATGCACCAACCATAATTTGTTTATTGGTTTGTCATCAGTTCAGCTTACTCGTGAGATACAAATCATATGTCACAAGTCTTTATATTAATTCCTTTATTTGGCTTCTTGATCTTGTTTTTGTTTTTATAGAAAGTACCAGGACAATACTGTTTGGGCAGATAGAATTGAGTTATACTGCCTACTGTTTGTGGATCATAAATATAATGTGACCGGATAGGGCAAATCTACATTTATTCAGATCATTGTGAGAGATTGCTTTAAACTTTAACTGACCTTGTACTTGAATTGTGTAGCAAATTTCCAGCTGTACCAATTTCAAAAGGACAGTTCACCTCAAAAGTGGTCAAAACTTTTGCGAAGAAAAAATAAAGCAACAATACTTCAAAGAAATTGCAGTCGGGATAGTGGCGAACTGATAGCTTTCGCCATCATTTCGCCTTTGAAACTGGCCGCAACTTCAGGATTTGGAACATGCACAAGCGCAAATCCTGAAGTTGCTCCTTCGCAGGCTGCGCTGTGTCCCACTTCCCACACACACAGCCAGCAATCTGTAAAATCACCCAAATCAAGGAAACTGACAAAATCTTTGGCTGGTCCATGATAAGTACGCTGTTAAATTCCCCACTAAAAGTTAGATCCAAAGGGATTAGGTGTAACTGTGGTTTGTAAACAGTGTAGTGACGGCTAAACAAAGGTTATGGCCCTGAAAAGCTCATTTTTATTTTATGCAGTGTGAAATTTGTCCATTTTAATAAGAATTAAAATGAAGAAACTTAAAAAAGATTGGCCATCTTTATTTCAGGTTTGCCTTTTCCCCATGTGAGACCCCCAATCTTTGCTCTCTCTCTAACATTTTTGAAAAGTTTGAATTTTAAGCGCTTACTTCCGAAGAGAATTCTGTGTTTTGATTGGCTGCTTAGACAGCTTGTTGATGTCACAGCAGTTCGCACAAGTAGATCCCCACTATACTGCGTTGATTTGTATTGAATCTTGGACAACCCGAAGTTCTCGACACTGGGATCGCAAGATCTTTGTGCGAAGCGTACTTCGGAATCAGCGGAGAATGCCTTCGCTTCGCTGCTGACCGCAAATTCTGGGCCCTTATGTTTATCCCCTCCTAGGCAAAGAGTCTAGGAGCAGAAAGAAAGACTTGGATTTATATAGTGCCTTTCACAACCACCGGACATCTGAAAACGCTTTACAGTCAATGAAGTATATGAGCACTATGGATGTCAGTGCAACAAAACTTTTCATTTCCATTTATTCCTCAATCGATATCACTAAAAATACATTTATCTCGTTGCTATTTGTGGAACTTTTCTTTGCAAATTGACTGCCAGGTTTCCCTATATTACAACAATAACTGCACTTCAAAAACAAGTATTTTATTGGCTGTGAAGCACTTTGGGATGGCCTGAAGTCATGAAAGGCTATCCCAAAGTGTATGTTTTCTTTCTTTTCTCTTTATACATGGACTTGGACTACTGGATGCTCGACATTGAGACCTACTGTCTATCAAGCAACCACCTAACCAAGCTTCAATACAATAAAGACATATTGTGATCTACCCTATGGGGGAAAATATTGCAGTTTAGATCATATTGGCTGCTGTGACTGCACACTGTGCCACCACTTTCCTGTAGCTTCACTGATAGCACCATCTGTGAAAGCAAAAAGACATCAACAGCTGAATAGTATGAAATATGTCAATAGTATTATAATATGATTCTTGAACTGGCAAAACCAGCATGAGTACCAGCAGCAAAGGTGTAGTTTTAAGTTGTTACTAGTCAAATAGAGGAATTGAGTGCTGCAGCAGATTAGCACATATTATTTCGCCTCTGAAAGCAAGGTTCGAATCCAGCTACTGAGAGGATGAAAGTTTCCTTTCTCAGGTGGCTACAAGGGAAAAAGGTTTGGACAATTTCAGTCAAATTCCTAGTGGACACAAGCAAAGTACAAAGTGTTGTGTATCTGTAAAGCATGCACTCCCATGTTCCGCCACCAGGGAGCACATCCCCTGAAGTCCCAAGGGATCCCAGCATCCCTTAAAAGCACTGTATATAAGCCGGTCCCTAAGGCCTGTTCCTCACTTAATAAAGACTGAGGGGAAAAAAACAAGTAATTGCTTTTGAGAAAGCCAGAAACATTTTATGCTCCAGCAAGCTGCTTGTATTGTATAACCCATGTAAAAGACTTGTGTTAGCATGTGATGCGTCGTCGTACAGAATCGGGTGTGTATTACAACAAACTAACGTTGCGGGGAAGTTGCAACCTGTCGCCTATGCTTCCAGGAGCTTGTCTAAGGCCGAGAGGGCCTACAGCATGATTGAGAAAGAGGCATTAGCGTGTGTGTTCGGGGTAAAGAAAATGCATCAGTATCTGTTTGGCCTCAAATTTGAGCTGGAAAACGATCACAAGCCCCTCATATCCCTGTTCGCTGAAAACAAGGGGATAAATACTAATGCCTCAGCCCGCATACAAAGGTGGGCACTCGCACTATCAGCATATAACTATACAATCCACCACAGGCCAGGCACCGAGAACTGTGCGGATGCTCTCAGTCGGCTACCATTGCCCAACACAGGGGTGGAAATGGCGCAGCCTGCAAACTTGTTGATGGTGGCGCAGCCTGCAGACTTGTTGATGGTCATGGAAGCGTTTGAAAATGATAAATCACCTGTCACGGCCCGCCAGATTAGGACTTGGACCAGCCAAGATCCTCTGCTGTCCCTAGTAAAAAAACTGTGAACTGCATGGGAGCTGGGCCAGCATCCCCGTTGAATGCAAGAGCTAATCAAGACGTTCCAGCAGCGAAAGGACGAGCTGTCCATTCAGGCAGACTGCCTGTTGTGGGGTAACTGCATAGTGCTACCCAAAAAGGGCAGGGAGACGTTCATCTCGGATTTCCACAGCACACACTCGGGTATAGTAATGATGAAAGTGATAGCCAGATCCCAAGTGCGGTGGCCCGGTATCAACGCTGACTTAGAATCCTGTGTACGGCAATGCCGCATGTGTGCTCAGTTGAGCAACACGCCCAGAGAGCCACCACTAAGTTTGTGGTCCTGGCCCTCCAGACCATGGTCGAGGATCCATGTCGACTATGCGGGCCCATTTCTCGGTAAAATGTTCCTGGTGGTGGTGGATGCTTTTTCAGAATGGATTGAATGTGAAATAATGTCAGGAAGCACCGCCACCATTGAAAGCCTGAGGGCCATGTTTGCCACCCACAGCCTGCCTGACATACTGGTCAGTGACAACGGGCTATGTTTCACCAGTGCTGAATTTAAGAATTCATGACCCGCAATGGGATCAAACATGTCACCTCGGCCCCGTTTAAACCAGCCTCCAATGGGCAGGCAGAGCGGGCAGTACAATCAAACAGAGCCTTAACCGAGTCACAGAAGGCTCACTCCAAACCCGCCTGTCCCGAGTACTGCTCAGCTACCGCACGAGACCCCACTCACTCACAGGGGTGCCCCCGGCTGAGCTACTCATGAAAAGGACACTTAAAACCAGACTCTCGCTGGTTCACCCCAACCTGCATGATCAGTTAGAGAGCAGGCGGCAGCAACAAAATGTAAACTATGGTCGCGCCACTGTGTCACGGGAAATTGATCTGAATGACCCTGTGTATGTGCTAAACTATGGACATGGTCCAAGTGGATCGCGGGCACGGTGATAGCTAAAGAAGGGAGTAGGGTGTTTGAAGTTAAACTAGACAATGGACAAATTTGCAGAAAGCACCTGGACCAAACGAGGCTGCGGTTCACAGACTGCCCTGAACAACCCACAGCAGACACCACCTTTTGAGAGCCCAGAACACACCCAAAGGATCAACGACCAGGAAATTGAACCCATCACACCCAACAGCCTAGCAAGGCCAGGCTCGCCTAGCAGCCTTGCAGGGCTAACAACATGCCAGCCCAGCGAGGGCACAGCCAACACACTAGAACAGACATTTGTACCGAGGCGGTCCACCAGGGAAAGAAAGACTCCCGACTGCCTCACCTTGTAAATAGTTTTCACTTTAACTTTGGGGGGGGGGGTTGAGTGATGTTGTGTATCAGTAAAGCATGCACTCCCATGTTCCGCCACCAGGGAGCACATCCCCTGAGGTCCCAAAGGATCCCAACATGCCTTGGGAGCACTGTATATAAGCCGGTCCAAGAGGCCTGTTCCTCACTCTGGAGTGTCTTAATAAAGACTGAGGTCACTGTTACTTTAACCTCCCTGTGTGCAATCTCATCTGTGTTAGGAACACAATACAAAGTACCCATAATTTGGAGTTAAATTGGTAATTGCACGCCAAGATCACAAGAATAGGTGGAAATGGAAGTGGAAATATGACCCTTTAGTCTACATTGAGCCAATGATACATTTCACTTAAGAGTGCTTGATGGCAGAAGTTGACACTTGGTATCCTTCATATTAATAAGTATTCAAACAAAAAAATGCACAAAATGGCTACAGCAACACAAATTTATACTAAAAAAATTTAAACAAAACTGACCTGAATACAGTTGGTTGTGGATCACATC
Organism: Pristiophorus japonicus; assembly: GCF_044704955.1. NCBI lineage: Eukaryota > Metazoa > Chordata > Chondrichthyes > Pristiophoridae > Pristiophorus > Pristiophorus japonicus. The sequence goes on from NC_091979.1 coordinate 117,093,964, forward strand.
ATAGGCTCGTGTGTTTAGTGATAGATCAAAGGATGACTTGTTTAGTTTCACTCATTTTTCCCCATCTTGATCAAAATTCTCTGGGTGTTGACTAAAATGAGGAAGATCTTTTGTCAGCTGTTTGACAGTAAAGCAGAACTGACTACCAAGATGAAACTCATTCCTCTCCAGCCGCTTCAGCTTCCCTGCCTCCACTCGTCCTACCTCTCATCATGTTGATACACATAAGGAACTGAAATTGTATACTGTACAGTGATTTGCATATCTATGCTGAGAAGGTCAAAGGGTAGAGTCCTGGGACCATGGTTGCTTGATGAGGTCTGACAAATAGTTGTCAATCATGGAAGAGGCTGGTTACTGCCCAAGCACACCCTAACTATCCCATGTGACGGGATCTAATTTGGTGCTAGAGAGTGAACTATGCACCAGAGTCACAGCATTGTCCAATGTAGCAGTATAAGGTTAAGATTGATTAGAGTTTTTCGCATGGACTGCACACTGAAGTTTGACAACTTTCTTGTCTTTGAAGCACGAATGGAGACACAGGGAAGGGGAAATGGCTAGGTACAAACTACTTTCATTAGATCTATTCCCATGCAGGTTTTTTCTCCCTGTTGGAAGAGATGGAGATAGAAGCTCTGGCTGGCCAGCCTCTTTTCATTCAGTGCAGCAATATGGACCTCCTGGCAAGTCATATCAGCACAATTATCCATTATGGCCTTTCTGTATCTTTTCTGTCAAGAGTTCTGGGCCCCGAAATTCATGATCCCGGGAAAGACCGTTACTGCCCGTTTGCGGCAGCCATTCATCAAAATCGAATGACAGCCGCTTTGGGTTCAACTGGCTGCCCGGATGTAAATTAGGCCCAGGAGGTTTTGCAGCAGCATGGGCCACCGCCGACTCTTGTCGCAGTATGGGGCTTGCAGCAGTAGTGACATGGTAAAAGTGCACACTGCTGTTGCTCCGCCCCCGGACCTATTTTCACTGTTAAGAAACTGGCCCTTCAAAGGACGGTACCCCCGCCAGCTTTTAAGGCCGGTGCAGAGTGGCAGAGATTTCGGAGCTGGCTTAGCTCCATGATAGCAGCTCAGTCGGCAGCAGAGAAGTCCAGTAAGAGATCATCTGGGGTAGATCAATGAGCCGCGGACGGGACGAGATCCCGGAACCAGCTCCGTAATGCTCAGCAACAAGTCCAGGAATCTCTTCAATGGATCGGAGGAGTTCGGGAGGGTGAGGAGTGGAGGGAGGGAGGGAGGGAGGGAGGGAGGGAGGGAGGGAGGGAGGGAGGGAGAGAGAGAGAGAGAGAGAGAGAGAGAGAGAGAGAGAGAGAGAGAGAGAGAGAGAGAGAGAGAGAGGGTTGGAGAGCGAGAGAGAGAGAGAGAGAGAGAGAGAGAGAGAGGGTTGGAGAGGTGGAGAGAGCAGTGGAGAGGTGGAGAGAGCGGTGGAGGGGTGGAGAAAGCAAGAGGGGTGGAAACATAGAAACATAGAAAATAGTTGCAGGAGTAGGCCATTCGGCCCTTCGAGCCTGCGCCACCATTCAATAAGATCATGGCTGATCATTCACCTCAGTACCCCTTTCCTGCTTTCTCTCCATACCCCTTAATCCCCTTAGCCGTAAGGGCCATATCTAACTCCCTCTTGAATATATCCAATGAACTGGCATCAACAACTCTCTGCGGCATGGAATTCCACAGGTTAACAACTCTGAGTGAAGAAGTTTCCCCTCATCTCAGTCCTAAATGGCCTACCCCTTATCCTAAGACTATATCACCTGGTTCTGGACTGCCCCAACATAGGGAACATTCTTCCCGCATCTAACCTGTCCAGTCCCGTCAGAATTTTATACGTTTCTATGATATCCCCTCTCATCCTTCAAAACTCCAGTGAATAAAGGCCCAGTTGATCCAGTCTCTCCTCATATGACAGTCCAGCAATCCCTGGAATTAGTCTGGTGAACCTTCGCTGCACTCCCTCAATAGCAAGAACATCCTTCCTCAGATTAGGAGACCAAAACTGAACACAATATTCCAGGTGAGGCCTCACTAAGGCCCTGTACAACTGCAGTAAGACCTCCCTGCTCCTATACTCAAATCCCCTAGCTATGAAGGCCAACATACCGTTTGCCTTCTTCACCGCCTGTTGTACCTGCATGCCAACTTTCAATGACTGATGAACCATGACACCCAGGTCTCGTTGCACCTCTCCTTTTCCTAATCTGCCGCCATTCAGATAATATTCTGCCTTCGTGTTTTTGCCCCCAAAATGGGTAACCTCACATTTATCCACATTATACTGCATCTGCCATGCATTTGCCCACTCACCTAACCTGTCCAAGTCACCCTGCAGTCTCTTTGTGTCCCCCTCACAGCTCACACCGCCACCCAGTTTAGTGTCATCTGCAAACTTGGAGATATTACACTCAATTCCTTCATCCAAATCGTTAATATATATTGTAAAGAGCTGGGGTCCCAGCACTGAGCCCTGCGGCACTCCACTAGTCACTGCCTGCCATTCTGAAAAGAACCCGTTTATCCCGAATCTCTGCTTCCTGTCTGCCAACCAGTTCTCTATCCACATCAGTACGTTACCCCCAATACCATGCACTTTGACTTTGCATACCAATCTCTTGTGCGGGACCTTGTCAAAAGCCTTTTGAAAGTCCAAATACACCACATCCACTGGTTCTCCCTTGTCCACTCTGCTAGTTACATCCTCAATAAATTTTGTTCATGATTTTAACAATTGTTGTGCATTCTCTGATAAGGTTAGTTAACTTAGGCATTTTGAATAATTTAACATTTTTATTCTCTTGTAATAAGATTGCTTAAGTTAAGCATTAAACAAATGCTGCACTACAAAGGCCAGGCCAGTGCAGGCAAGGCTAAAACGTAACTCAACGTAACCCAATGCAAATGCAACCTTTATATAAACATAATTGTTAATCTAAATGTAAATGTGCCGATCCCCAATGTAAATTCATGCAAAGCGTTCCTTTATCAGCTACTGACGCAACAGCTTTGCAGCCGCATAACTCCCACGGAGTATTGTTCTTCTGGAGGCAGGGTGTGGGGTGGGGTGGTAGGACCATGGCTACATCGCCAGACTGGTCCTCACCAGCCTCCTCTTCCTCCTGCTCCTCCTCCTCTTGTTCCTCGTCGGCTGACTCTTCCGTCTCCCCTCCTTCTGGATGTGGACCTGCAGCCCCATCAGGCATTTGCTGTCCTCTCCTTATTGCTAGGTTATGTAGCATGCAACACACCACAATAAACTCAGCGGCCTGGTCAGGGTGGTACTGTAGGCTGCCACAAGAGTGGTCCAGGCATCTGAAGCGCTGCTTTAGGACTCCAATTATCTTCTCGACGATGTTCCATGTCGCAATGTGGCTTTCATTGTAACGTTTCTCTGCTTCAATGCTGGGATTATGCAGTGAGGTCATCAGCCAGCTGGCAAGACCATATCCTTTATCCCCCAGCATCCAACAGTGACCTTCTGGCTGATTGACAAACAGGTCACGGATAGCACTCTCACATAGGATGTGCGCATCATGGATGCTGCCAGGAAATGTAGCATTAACTGTCGGAATGAGTTGGCTGTGGTCAACAACAAGCTGCACATTTAGGAAGTGGATTCCCTTTCTGTTATGAAACACCTCCGTGTTCTGTAAAGGCGCTTTCAGAGATATGTGCGTGCAGTCTATTGCTCCCTGCACTTTGGGGAAGTTTTCTATTTGGGAGAAACACAAAGCCCTCCAGGTCTGTGCCTCCGTGGTCATAGGGAAGCTTATAATGTTCATTCTGTGAGCGTAAAGGGCTTCAGTCACCTGCCAAATGCAGCAGCATGTGGCGTGCTGAGATACACGACAGATGTCGCCAGCTGAAGCCTGAAATGATCCCGATGCATAGAAGGCTAAGTGCTGCAGTAACCTTGAATTCAACGGACAGTGCAGTTTTGATGATGACCTCTTTCTGGAAGCGCAGCCTCCTAAGACACGTGTTTTTCAGACAAGTTGAGGCAAGATTGATTTCCAAGTACCTTCATTGGCTGTATGCTCACCTCCTCTGTCTCTGTCTATGCATTACTCTACCACCTCTTCGATTGATCCTTTCAGAAACCAGCGTGTGAGCAGTTACGAGTAATGGCACAGAAAGCATAGGCCTCATCACTAGCAATACATTTTTTTCACTTTTATAAATGCACTTTTCAGTTAAAAAATGCCTAATGTACTAAGCTACAATTGTACAATGAAATATAAGTATAAATCTGAGTTGATCTATCTGTAAAATAGCCTTAAATAACTAACTAATATCTCAGCTGCAGTTTTTTTGCTGCCACCTCTCTTCGTCAGAAATTCAAAATGGCGTCCATAGTGTCCATTTCGATGAGGAAGGCCTGGGAAAAGCAACTATTATTCTCAGTGAGCGATCATCCCGGCAAAGTGCCGGCAAAATGCCGAAAGTTGGAATGGGCGATGTGCGGGCGATCACCTCAGCGATCAGTTCGGCGATTTGAGCCGAAACTTGGGGGCTTAATTTTCTGGCGATGTTTCTGGCCTAGTTTCCACTTTTTGGTCAAAAAGGGCGATAGAGGTCCGTTTTAGGCGATATTTGGGCAATGTGAAGTGGAAAGTCCAGCCCATGGACTATACACAGCAGACACCTCAAAAGCACTGGAGGAATACCACCAACGCTGCCTTCGCAAAATCCTGCAAATTCATTGGGAGGATAGAGGCACCAACATCAGAATTTTCACCCAGGCCAACATCCCCAGCATCGAAGCACTGACCACGCTCGATCAGCTCGGCTGGGCCACATCGTTCGCATGCCCGACACGAGACTCCCAAAGCAAGCACTCTACTCGGAACTCCTTCATGGCAAGTGAGCCCAAGGTGGGCAGAGGGAATGTTTCAAGAGAACCCTCAAAGCCTCCTTGATAAAGTGCAACATCCCCACCAACACCTGGGAATCCCTGGCCCAAGACCGCCCAAAGTGGAGGAAGAGCATCCGGGAGGGCGTTTAGCCAGTCAAGTCTCATCGTCAATGTGATGTATTTGTAGCATACTCTGTACCATGCATTGTACCATGTAATAGCCAACAGATGGGGAAAGCCCGAGAGGCACACATTATTGCACCTCGTGCTACCTCCCTATATAAAGCAGGCTCCCCCTGCAGTGCTCACTTTTGAAATTTACATTAAACATAAAGGTCACAAGATGATCAGCTCCAGCATGGGCCTGATGTGATTTATTATAGTGATAAGCATAAGTATCAACTGGCGACGAGAATAGGATACTAGCACGCAGCTATGGCCACCGTTGACTACATCGAGCGATAGTGTGTCGGGGAAGACTGGGATGACTTCATTGACCGGCTGGATCAATGCTTTGTCGCGAAAGACTTAAAGGGAGCCGCGAATGCCAGCAAACGCAGGGCCATCCTCCTCACGGTCAGTGGATCACGGACATACGCACTGATCAAGGACCTACTGGCCCCGACGAAACCCGCTGAGAAAAGTTACGAAGAATTGTGCGAGCTAGTTCGAAAGCACCTAAAGCTGAAACGCAGTGCACTCATGGTGAGGTACCTTTTCTACACCTACCTGCGCGGAGTAGGCCAAGACGTGACAGCGTTCATCGCTGAGATAAGGTGTCTTGCTGGGCCATGCAAATTCGGGACAGTTCTTGAAGAAATGTTAAGAGACTTCTTTGTTTTGGGAATCGGGCACAAAGGGATTTTCCGCAAATTGCTAGCGGAGGAAGACTTAGACCTAGCCAAAGGCACCCTAATTGCTCAGGCATACATGGCCTGAGAGGAAGAAACAAAGCTACTCTACTCACAACTTCGGAATCACCTGAGGTCAAACACTGAATAAGCTAAATTCGTCGGCAGACAGGAGAAGTGCCCCCAGCTGGGCTAATGCGACCTCTGCTCGACCGGAGATGACTCCCTCACCACAACAATGGACTGATGCGAAGAGATCAGTACCTGTGAATGCAAGTCCATCAGCAAGCTGTTGGCGCTGTGGAGGGGCTCATCGAGCAAACCAGTGCAGGTTCAAACAATATGTCTGCAAGAATTGCTCAATGATGGGGCACCTCCAACGAATGTGTAAACGTGCTACAACTCGATACGTAGCGGGGGATGGGAGGTCAAGCATAGATCCTGAGGATCGCGTAGAGATGACCGAGGAGGAAGAGGTACATGGGGTGCACGTGCATGAAGTGCATACCTTTACACAAGAGTCCTCCGATTATGATGAACGTTAAACTGAATAGCATACCGATACCGATGGAACTTGACATGGTGCGAGCCAATTGATCATGAGTCAGAAGGCCTTCGAGAAGTTATGGGCAAACAAGGCACACAGGCCCAAGCTGAGCCTGATCGACGCGAAGCTGCGCACCTACACCAGAGAGATTATCCCGGTCCTCGGAAGTGCAATGGTTCAGATGCTGCATGATGGTTCTGCGCATAAATTGCCACTATGGATTGTTCCCGGTAACGGGCCCACGCTGCTTGGCAGAAGCTGGCTACGGAATTTTAACTGGAAATGGGGCGATTATTGTCGGTGGAGAAAGCCACGTGTGCACAGGTCTTAGACAAGTTTCTGTCACTGTTCCAGCCTGGCATCGGCAGCTTCACGGGCCAAGGTGACAATTCACCTCAGCCTAGACGTGAGACCCGTTCACCACAAGGCCAGAGCGGTGCAGGATGCGGGATTACATGATGCGGGAGAAAGCTGAAGTCGAGCTAGATCGGCTTCAGCGCGAAGGCATCATATTGGCAGTGGAATTTAATGACTGGGCCAGTCCCATTGTCCCCGTTCTTAAAAGTGATTGGACAATTAGAATCTGTGTAGATTATAAAGTAATCATAAACCGAATGTCGTTACAGGACCAGTGACCGCTATCCAAGGCAGAAGATTTGTTTGCGACCCTGTCGAGCGGAAAGCCACTTTCGAAACTGGACCTCACCTCGGCGTACATGACCAAGGAACTGGCGGAATTGTCCAAGAAACTGACGTACATAAACACACACAAAGGGCTGTTTGGAAACCAGCAGTGCCCCTGTGAGATCTGTTCAGCGGCTGCGATCTTCCAATGAAACATGAAGAGCCTACGGAAATCTGTTCTGGGAACGGTCGTCTTCCAAGACGACATCTTGATCACCAGACACGACACCGATGAACACCTCCATAACCTGCAAGAGGTGCTACGCCTTTGCACACTAAAGGTTTAAGGTTGAAACGAAACAAATGCGTCTTCTTGGCACCAGAGGTGGAATTCTTGGGAAGGAGAATCGCAGCAGATGGCATCAGATCCTCAGACGACAAGATGGAGGCGATCCAGAAGGCCCCGAGACCACGCAACACGACGGAGCTGCACTCGTTCCTCGGACTACTGAACTACTTTGGTAACTTTCTGCCTGGGCTGAGCACTTTGCTTGAACCATTACATGTATTGCTCCATAAGGGTGATGACTGGGTCTGGGGTAAAAATCAAGAAACTGCCTTCGAGAAGGCCAGAAACTTATTGTGCTCAAACAAACTACTGGCGCTGTATGATCCCTGTAGGCATCTTGTTTTAGCGTGCGATGCATCATCCTATAGGATCGGGTGTGTGCTTCAGCAAGCGAATGTGTCGGGTAAGCTTCGACTTGTAGCATATGCGTCCCGTAGCCTTTCCAAGGCTGAAAGGGGGTACAGCATCGTCGAAAAGGAGGCCCGAGCTTGTGTGTACACGGTATAAATGATGCACCAGTAACTATTTGGCCGGCGGTTTGAACTAGAAACCGACCACAAGCCGCTCATGGCGTTATTCTCAGAGCAAAGGCATTAATACTAACGCCTCAGCTCGCATTCAGAGGTGGGCATTAACCTCCGCTTACGACTACACGATCCGCCACAGACCAGGCACCGATAACTGCGCAGATGTGCTCAGCTGGTTCCCGCTCGCCACCACCGAGGGTGAAGCGGAGCAGCCCGCGGAACTGGTCATGGCCATGGAAGTCTTTGAGGACGAGCCAAGACCCACTGCTGTCGCAGGTGAAAAACTGTACATTAAGTGGAAACTGGGCAACCACGTATGGAGAGATGGCTGGCGATTTTAAGCCGTTTCACCGGCGCAAGGACAAGCTATCGGTCCAGGCCGACTGCATTTTGTGGGGAAATCGTGTGGTCCTGCCCAAGAAGGGCAGAGATTTATTTGTCAAGGACCTCTAAAGCACACACCCCGGCATCGTAATAATGAAAGCCATTGCGAGAGTGCACGTGTGGAGACCCGGCATCGACGCAGACTTAGAGTCGTGCGTACGTCGGTGCAACACGTGCGCACAAACTCAGCAACGCACCCAGGGAAGCCCCCCTGAGCCTGTGGTCCGGGCCCTCCAAATCCTGGTCCTGTATCCACGTAGACTACGCAAGTCCCTTTCTAGGAAAAATACTCCTAGTTGTAATCGATGCTTATTCGAAATGGATCAAATGTGTTATAATGTTGTCCAGCACATCCACCACCACAATAGAGAGCCTTCGGACAATGATCACCATCCATGGCCTGCCCGACGTCCTTGTTAGTGACAATGGACCATACTTTACGAGTTCCGAATTTCGCAAATTTATGTGCTGTAACGGCATAAAGCATGCCAGGTCGGCCCCATTCAAACCAGCCTCCAATGGCCAAGCTGAACGGGTAATACAGATCATAAAGCAGGGCATGCAGCGAGTGACGGAAGGCCCCTTGCTGACCAGTCTGTCTTGCGTGCTGCTTGCATGTCGGACGAGGCCCCACTCACTCACAGGGGTTCCACCCGCCGAACTCCTCATGAAGAGAACCCTCAAAACAAGGTTGTCCCTCGTGCACCCGGTTTTAAGTGAGATTGTCGAAAACCGGCATCTTAAGCAATGTACATATTATGACCGCAACTCTAACGCATTGTATCAATGTCGATGGCCCTGTTTTCATGCTGATCTTGGGTACGGGCCCCAAGTGGCTCGCAGGCACTGTCGTAGCTAAAGAGGGGAGTAGGGTATTCGTGGCAAGACTCACTAATGGCCAAACCTGCAAGAAGCACATCGATCAAACCAAACTGAGGTTCACCGATGATCTAGAACCGCTGGATGACTATAGTGACATCGGCTTCCAACCACAAGCAACAGAACCAGTGGTTCACCAAGAGACAGAACCGGTCGCACCGGACAGTCCGACCAAAGCCGAAGCACCGCAAGGCAGCGACACTCCGGTCAGGCCACCCACACCCAGCGTCCAACTCAGACGCTCAACCAGAGAGCGCAGACCCCCGGTCAGGCTTGACCTGTAAACTGCATCTAAGACTTGGGCCGGGGGTGGGGGGGAGTGGGGGTGGGGGAAAGAGGACGAAGTGTTGTGATGTATTTGCAGCCATACTCTGTACCATGCATTGTACCATGTAATTACATGTAATAGCCAACAGATGGGGAAAGCCCGGGAGCACACATTACTGCACCTCGTGCTGCCTCCCTATATAAAGCAGGCTCCCCCTGCAGTGCTCACTTTTGGAGTTTACATTAAACCTAAAGGGCACAAGGTGATCAGCTCCAGCATGGGCCTGGTGTGATTTATTATAGTGATAAACATACGCATCAGTCAAGAGCAACCAGAAACCAAGCGCAGACAGCAGAAGTAGCGTGCCTCAACCCAGGCTCCCCATCCACCTTTTCCTTCAACCACTGTTTGCCCCACCTGTCCCGCATTGGACTCTTCAGTCACCTGAGAATTCACTTTGAGTGGAAGCAAGTCATCCTCGACTACAAAGGACTGCCTATGACAACATGCTGAGATGCAGAGGGACCTGGGGGTCCTTGTGCATGAATCCCAAAAAGTTAGTTTGCAGGTGCAGCAGGTAATCAGGAAGGCGAATGGAATGTTGGCCTTCATTGCGAGAGGGATGGAGTACAAAAGCAGAGAGGTCCTGCTGCAACTGTATAGGGTATTGGTGAGGCTGCACCTGGAGTACTGCGTGCAGTTTTGGTCACCTTACTTAAGGAAGGATATACTGGCTTTGGAGGGGGTACTGAGATGATTCACTAGGCTGATTCCGGAGATGAGGGAGTTACCTTATGATGATAGATTGAGTAGACTGGGTCTTTACTTGTTGGAGTTCAGAAGGATGAGGGGTGATCTTATAGAAACATTTAAAATCATGAAAGGGATAGACAAGATAGAGGCAGAGAGGTTGTTTCCACTGGTAGGGGAGGCTAGAACTAGGGGGCACAGCCTCAAAAAACAGGGGAGCCAATTTAAAACCGAGTTGAGAAGGAATTTCTTCTCCCAGAGGGTTGTGAATCTGTGGAATTCTCTGCCCAAGGAAGCAGTTGAGGCTAGCTCATTGAATGTATTCAAGTCACAGATAGATAGATTTTTAACCAAGAAGGGAATTAAGGGTTACGGGGAGAGGGCGGGTAAGTGGAGCTAAGTCCACGGCCAGATCAGCCATGATCTTATTGAATGGCGGAGCAGGCTCGAGGGGCTAGATGGCCTACTCCTGTTCCTAATTCTTATGTTCTTATGATGATGATGCTCATCTCATTATACAGCAGCCTAGATATCGGTGCGAAAAATAAAGATTTAATACATAATCAATATAGCTCTAAACAACTAACAGAACAATAAACAGTGCAGAAAAACAACATCATTTACCCCCCTTGTGCATTTCCTTATAACCCCTCTTACGCATTCCTAACCTGTGGCTTGGCCTCAGTGTCTACACTGTGGCTGACTCATGGGTCTGGGAAGGCTGCTGTGTTCCCTGTGTGGAAGCTGCTGGTGTCCTTCGAGGATGCCTCGAGCAGCTTTGGACCTGGAAGGGCCGGCTGGAGACCCTTCTGGGATGGTTCAGTCTGACTTGGCTTGGGCGAGGCCAGGCGTGGAGACAGTGGTGGAGTGACAGGTCTAGGGCCAGGAATGCTGCGACCCGGAGGGAGCGCATCATCCGTATCCTGGCCCGAGGAGCCGGAGTAGCTCACCAGGGGTGGCACAATACCACCACCAACAATCTGAGGGAGCTCAGGTCGGTGCTGTGGCGCCACACCAGAAGGTCCCACGTGGCCTGTGGTGGCCCCAGCCACAAAAGAAACACCAAGGTCTCGGGGGGTATCCAGCATAGACTGCATGCGAGCAGCCACAGTCTGAAAGCCACCATATATGACAGCACTTAGACGCTCTGTCGACTCTTGCAGAGCCGCAGCCATCCTCTCCAAAGCAGCACCGATACGCTCGTTCCCTCGCGCCTGTGCTGCAATGGCAGCTGCCACATCATCCTAAGGATGAATTTTCCGTGGGAATAACACCACAATTAAGACTGCAAATTTCAGCTTTGCAGGGCTAATATAATTGAAACACTTTTTTGTGGTCAAAAAGCTGAATTTGGATCCAATGGCCGCCGCAACAATTGCAGCGCTAATCCGGGAAAAAAAGCTCTGAACACCACCAGCTTTCTGGTGGCACTGAATTTCGGGGCCCTGATGTTTTAAGTGCCAAGTTCTGTTTTTCTTACTCCCTGTTTCATGACTCTGTGCTTAGTTGACCCATCTGTTAGGAGGCTAGCAATTTTTTTGGACATCTTTGAGCCCCTTTGAACTTGAATAAAGATGCTGCAGGCTCAAACATTCAGCGTTAAGTAACCAGGGTCCCAGGCTGCCTACATACAAATTTGCAGCTACAGTTCCCAGCTTCACCATGCCTGCCACTACATCACTTGCCTTTATTTCTGCAACAATTTCACAAAGACCCTGGCAATTGCTCGAGTAAACAGTGTTCTGACTCAGTATTTGACTTCAACTAATCACAAGCTTCCTTCTTTTGGGCAAATGAAACAAAGCATCCTAACTCAACTTCAGGGTAGATTGCAACAAACAAAGAGGTTATTCTGGCCTGCAGTAGTTTGCCATATTCGTTAGTCATCATTTCCTTAACAAAATTATTTCTCACAATCCTACGAGTTCTCACTATTTGTACTGATACAAAATTCATCTACATTCTTATAGATACTGGGGCAATGAAAGCACTACATCTACCTGTCCTTGTTCATTTTATCTCTTCAAGAGGGCTTACCATTAGAAAATTGTTTCAGTACACGCAGGCTACCGATATTTGTTAGAACTCTTCCATTCCTACTTTTCAACTGGTTTTGATTTATAAGAACAGACCAAATGCCCACCGGATGTCCCAAAGTGTTTTACAGCCAATGAAATACTTTGAGTGTAGCCACTGTTGCAATATAGGAAACGCGGCAGCCAATTTGCGCACAACAAGCTCCCACAAACAACAATGTGATAATGACCACATCATCTGTTTTTTGTTCTGTTGATTGAGGGATAAATATTCAGAAAAGAAAAACCCACAAAAAAAAATTCTGAAGCTCATACACCTGCAAAATACTCACTATTTAACCATTAGTTTCTTTCTACTCTGTCAAAGTTTGGGAATAAGAGACAACTAGTAAAAGCTGCTGCTGCAACAATTCATTTCCAAACTTTTTTTTGTCACTGAGGAAGACCAAAGTGCCCTTTACTTCCTCTTAGTGCAGTCCTGAAGAATTGTGTCAAGGCTGAAGCTGGCATCCATTAGGACCTTCAGGTGCTGATACAAACTGAGACAGATAGGCCTTCTATTTTTTGAATCAGTAGCTCAGGGATCCTCTTGTGAGCACACACCACCATAATACTATAGTGAGGAGGCACCATCATATTCCACTGATTGCAGTACACCCATTTTGAACAATGGACCATACTAAGTTACAAAGCAAGTCTGCCAACACTGCAATATCATCTGTGAAAAAGGAGCTCTGTAATTCTTTCAGAACTACCCAGAACAGGCTCTGAAGTCATTCCTTATAATGCTATCCAACAAAGCATTGAAGAAGATGGGCAATGCTGGATAGCATTGCCTTACTTTTCTTTCGAAAGAGTTAAGTTCAAGTGAGGCACCCATCTTTCATTACATAGAACTTGGAGCTAGAATACACATTTCAGATAAAATCCAGACTTTGTCATGTGTTGCCAAATTTTTCCAGCAACTTCATGAGTTCTGCATGAAGTACAGGTCTAAAGCCTTACAAAACAATGCAAGTGGTTTCTCCTGAGTTTTATGATGCTTCATAATCTTGTATGAAGCCTCAACCCATCATTCATATTCCTCATGATTGCAGCCTGTTCCTTTCAGCTTAATCTGTGGAGCTCCAAAGAAACCAATATGCAAGAATAACTTTAGATCATTGTGTAGTTTTTGGGCTCACTACAACCCCTCTCCCCTTCTTGTCAATAGAAACCATAACTGTGCATCTTAAATAGAATAATATTTATCAACCGCAGAAGAAATAAGTCCTGGAACTATGCTCCAAGACTATACTATTCTCCTTTGCCTAGAGGCAGCAGTCAAATGCTGATGGTTTGCATCAATGTATTATCTCCCTGCCTGAACATTTTACATCACTCTTCCCAGTACAATTTTCATCAATCTCTACTGTAGTTCTCTTCATTTGACAATAAGAATCACTTGGTCTTTCTACATTTTACATGATAAATGATGACTAGTAAAAAAAATGCTGATTGTCAGTATCAAACGTGGATGGTCGGCATATACTGGCGAGAATTGGACCTTGTTGTGTAGGGAATCAAGAACATAAACCATACCCAACTATTCTGTAGTCTAAAGGTTTAGAGTACCACTGCACTGACCATGCCTTCAAATGTACCTAAAGGCAAAAATGTGGTCAATGCACAGCAGTGAAATTAATAATTGTCCAATTGAATAACGTAAAGTAAAACAAAATGTCAAGAATTTCTTTCAGCAGGAATTTTACAAAAGGACTGCAAGATGGAAGGATTTATGAGACTATAGTTATTTAAACCTCGAAAAAATATATACTACTTAAAAACTTGTTTATGAATCAGCCATATTGTGCACCAGCTAAAATTAAATATCAGCCTGAAGAAATACTCCCCCCCCGCTCTGGCCCTAGTCAGTTTAAATGAACTTTGAGGTTTACAGATCAAATCAAAAGCTACAAGATGTGTAATCAGTACACCATCATACTTTCTCATTTTCTCTCTCTCCAAGACACATACCTATTTTTTCTTAAATATCAAATATAACTTTTACTTGAATTATCTTTTGCAATTTGGCGTAGAGCTTTTCTTCAGATAATTTTGAAAAACAAATTAGTTTAAACTGTTGTAAAATGAAGTAAAATATTCCATTAGTACAGTTGACTGAACAATACAAATGCATCCTGGGAAATTAAGTACACTGCCCATATTCAGACTCTACAACCTAAATCCATCTTGTGTCACAGCTCTGGGTTGCAGTATCACATCCAAACCCTGGCTTTTGGGAGAAGCTGAAGCCTTCAAGTAAAAACTTCAAAGAAGACATGAAAAGACAAAGCTTCCTTTTTCCAATGAGAACAAAATCAACTTTCTTAACCTTTCCTCATACTGCTCTGCATTTTACAGTTAACAAGCATTCATCTCCACAACCCCAGCCAGGTCGTCAGATGGAACATCATGTTATAATGAGTGAATCCATCTTGAGAGCATAGAACTGAAAAAACTCCCCGTCTGAGACAAGAAATGCCAGTCACTTGTGGATCTCAAACTTGCAACCTTTCATTCAAACGTCAATTACAGGTTGTGTTAGCTTATATATTTATTGAATTGATAAACTTTGCCAGCCATTTTATTTGAACTTTAAAGCCTGTCATAAGTAGGCTTTGAAAATATTGGAAACAATAAAAGAATCTTGTGTAAATTGGAGACCAAATACAGTTATGCAGCTTTACAAATACCAATCCTATAAATTTACATTATTTATTTTTTTGTAAAATATGCTTTCTATTATTTTACAACAGTATTGATGTTTTATGTATTCAGATCATGAGAGGCTAAACAGATTAACAGATTCATTTGAAAGTTAAGACACAAAACAAAAGCTCAGGTTACAATCAGTTTGGAAAAAAAACATAGTAGTGTACCCAAAAGTTGAATATTCACCCCAACATAAATGTTATATGTTGCAAAGACCTGTGAGGTTTTATTAAGTAGATTGTTTTTTTTATAAATGAACTTTGGTGCAGATCAATCTCGGGAACACCCTGCTTTTGCACTACTATACTTAAAATGATGGGCATGGAAAGAAGCAAGGTTGCTTTTTATTGGGTTTGAAAATATATAAAACAATCGCACCAAAGCAAAATTTTCATCCTAATTTTGCTATTCCCACGGTTGACATTTTTTTTTTGCAGTTCTGAAATAATGGCCCAGAATTTGTGGTCCTGATAATGGTGAACTGGCAGTGTTCGCCGTCATTCTGCCTTTGAAACTGAGTGCAACTTCAGGATGTAGCGCATGCACAGCCCAATGTGGAAATCCTGAAGTTGCAGTCTGTCTTTCACTGCTCCTCCACAGCTGCATTGTGTCCCCTCCCACCACACCCCCGCCCCCCCCACAACCCACCCACCTACCCACCCCACACTCAGTGAAATCCGTCAAATCAGGGAAATTGACAAAAACTTCTGCTCTTTTGCATTAATTATGTTGTTAAATTCCCCACTAGAAGTTAGACCCAGAGGGATCAGGTATAACTGGGATTTTAACAGCGTATTGACTGGTAAACAAAGATTATTGCCCTGAAAACTAATTTTAATTTTGTAGTGTCAAATTTAAACATTTTAATAAAAATTAACATTTTTAAGAAACTTAAAAAAATGGTCATCTTTATTTCAGGTTTGCCTTTTCCACATGCGAGAGTCCCAATCTTTGTTTTGCTCTTTCTAATATTTTTTAAAAGCTTGAATCTTGTGTGTTTACTCACTTCCTGTTTCACTGTGAGAATTCTGCGTTTTGATTGGCTGTTTAGACAGCTTGTTGATGTCACAGCAGCTCGCACTATGGGATTCCCATTAAACCATGTTGATTTGAATTACACGTCAGAAATCCCAAACTTCTTGACACAGAGATCACGAGATTTTTGTGCAAAGTTTATTTCGGGGACCAGCAGTGAAAGCCCTTGCTGGGAGAACTGTCTGGGGGATTAACACACGAGGATAGACTTCACTTTATCAGAGAAGAGCAATTTTAAAGAAATCTTGAAAGATAAAGTCCCAATACAGAAAAATGCATGGCGCTCTGTAATATCATAATGTTTCTGTCATGCTTGAAGTCATGAATTCATTGCCCTTGCTGTGGCAGATGACATTTCCCCCAGAGAAACCATTGTGCTCTGGAAGGAGCTTCAGCTGTTAGAATCTTACATTAGTTCTTAAAACATCATGAATTACGTAAAATCAGAAATATAATTTGCTGTTCCATGTTTTCTGATATCTTCAAGATGCAGGACGACTTAAACATTGATATGTTCTAGAACTGATTTTACATCATCAAATCTTGTTTTATTCTGTCAGAATAGCTTGTTTACTAACATTAATAGAGCTATCACCCAAATTAATTCCGGATATTAAACAGAACATTGTTCTTTATATAAAACATACACGTGCAGAGAAATTAGAAAAACCTGCCAAACTGAAAGTAATGCACTTTTCACCAAGGATGTTACTTGTGGTAGTTGAAGTGGATGTCATGTTTATTTAGCGCATTCTCAGGACAGGGTTTCCAAAGAAAACCACAGAATGTTTAATACAGTTCCTGGAATGTAATGAGACTGGAGTAGATGCCATAGTCAATTAGTTTCATGAGGAAGAGATATTCAGACAGTTTGTTGTTTTGTTATTTAGCTCAGTATTTAGCTCATTTCTATGCAGCAAAGTGTTACTTTGAATAAGGTCATCAAATCCAGGTGATGTTTTAAAAAAAAATAACTCAATGAGGGCATCTTCACCTCTATGCGGAATGAGGTAACAATTCTTAACAAGAATTTCACCAGGCTGTATTGAATGTTTTTTAAAAAATAAGATATTAGTACTAATTTATCTTATAAAGGCCCAGCGCGACGGTAAGGCGGCAGTCGGAGGAGTTTGGGCAGTCCGGGGAGCGT
This sequence comes from Pristiophorus japonicus, assembly GCF_044704955.1. NCBI lineage: Eukaryota > Metazoa > Chordata > Chondrichthyes > Pristiophoridae > Pristiophorus > Pristiophorus japonicus. The sequence goes on from NC_091979.1 coordinate 117,110,984, forward strand.
CGAGAGGCCTATAAAGGCCCAGCGCATTGGTGAGGCGGCAGTCGGAGGAGCTCGGGCAGTCCGGGGAGCGTCGAGAGGCCTATAAAGGCCTAGCTGGTGCAGCTGCAGCAGCGAGAGAAGGCAAAAAAGAAGTAGAAAGAAATCGAAAGGTGATGTCACAGCCAAGGGAGTAAGTGATTGGTAAGTAGCTCTTCTTTTCTTTTTTCTTTATCAGTAAGTAACCTTTAGCATTGTTGTTGCCAATTTAAGTTTATGTAAGGGTTAAGTCATGGCAGGAGAGCTCGGACACGTGTTATGCTCCTCCTGTTACATGTGGAAAGTCAGGGACTAAGTGTGCGGGAAGTGTATCTGCCTCCAGCTCCTGATGGACCGCATTGCGGAACTGGAGCTGCGGGTGGATTCACTCTGGAGCATGCATGATGCTGAGAGTGACATGAATAGCACGTTTAGTGAGTTGGTCTTACCGCAGGTAAAGGGTCCATAGCCAGATAGGGAATGGAAGACCAACGGGAAGAGCAGTGCAAGGAAGGTAGTGCAGGGGTCCCCTGCGGTCATCCCCCTGCAAAACAGATGCACTGCTTTAAGTACTGTTGAAGGGGATGACACATCAGGGGAGAGCAGCAGCAGCCAAGTTCACGGCACCATGGCTGGCTCTGCTGCACAGGAGGGCAGGAAAAAGAGTGGGAGAGTGATAGTGATAGGGGATTCAATTGTAAGGGGAATAGATAGGCGTTTCTGCAGCCGCAACCAAGACTCCAGGATGGTATGTTGCCTCCCTGGTGCAAGCGTCAAAGATGTCTTGGAGCGGGTGCAGGACATTCTGAAAAGGGAGGGTAAACAGCCAGTTGTCGTGGTACATATAGGTACCAACGATATAGGTAAAAAACGGGATGAGGTCCTACAAGATGAATTTAGGGAGCTAGGAGTTAAATTAAAAAGTAGGAGCTCAAAATTAGTAATCTCAGGATTGCTACCAGTGCCACGTGCTAGTCAGAGTAGGAATCGCAGGATAGCTCAGATGAATACGTGGCTTGAGCAGTGGTGCAGAAGGGAGGGATTCAAATTCCTGGGGCATTGGAACCGGTTCTGGGGGAGGTGGGACTAGTACAAACCGTCTGGGGGATTTGCTAGTGCTGTTGGGGAGAAGTTAAGCTAATATGGCAGGGGGATGGGAGCCTATGCAGGGAGACAGAGGGAAATAAAATGGAATCAGAAGCAAAAGATAGAAAGGAGAATAGTAAAAGTGGAGGGCAGTGAAACCCAGGTAAAAAAACAAAAAGAGCCACATTACAACAAAATTCTAAAGGGGCAAAGTGTGTTAGAAAGACAAGCCTGAAGGCTCTATGCCTCAATGCGAGGAGTATTCGGAATAGGTGGACGAATTAACTGTGCAGATAGCACTTAACGGGTATGATGTCATTGGCATCACGGAGACATGGCTAAAGGGTGACCAAGGCTGGGAACTCAACATCCAAGGGTATTCAGCATTTAGGAAGGATAGACAGAAAGGAAAAGGAGGCGGGGTGGCGTTGCTGGTTAAAGAGGAAATTAATGCAATAGTAAGCAAGGACATTAGCCTGGATGATGTGGAATCGGTATGGATGGAGTTGCGCAATTCTAAAGGGCAGAAAACGCTAGTGGGAGTTGTGTACAGACCACCAAACATTAGTAGTGAGGCTGGGGACAGCATCAAACAAGAAATAAGGGATGTGTGCGATAAAGGTACAGCAGTTATCATGGACGACTTTAATCTACATATTGATTGGGTGAACCAAACTGGTGGTAATGCGGTGGAGGAGGATTTCCTGGAGTGTATTAGGGATGGTTTTCTCGACCAATATGTCGAGGAACCAACTAGAGAGCTGGCCATCCTAGACTTGGTGATGTGTAATGAGAAGGGACTAATTAGCAATCTTGTTGTGCGAGGCCCCTTGGGGAAGAGTGACCATAATATAGTAGAATTATTTATTAAGATGGAGAGTGACACAGTTAATTCAGAAACTAGGGTCCTGAACTTAAGGAAAGGTAACTTTGACGGTATGATGCGTGAATTGGCTAGAATAGACTGGCAAAGGATACTTAAAGGGTTGATGGTGCATAAGCAATGGCAAACAACACATGGATGAACTTCAGCAATTGCACATCTCTGTCTGGAGTAAAAATAAACTGGGGAAGGTGGCTCAACCATGGCTAACAAGGGAAATTAAGGATAGTGTTAAAGCCAAGGAAGAGGCATATAATTTGGCTAGAAAAAGCAACAAACCTGAGGACTGGGAGAAATTTAGAATTCAACAGAGGAAGACAATAGGTTTAATTAAGAAGGGGAAAATAGAGTAAGAGAGGAAGCTTGCAGGGAACATAAAAACTGACTATAAATATGTGAAGAGAAAAAGATTAGTGAAGACAAACGTAGGTCCCTTACAGTCGGATTCAGGTGAATTTATAATGGGAAATAAAGAAATGGCAGAACAATTGAACAAATACTTCGGTTCTGTCTTCAAAAAGGAAGACACAAATAGCCTTCCGATTGTACTAGGGGACAGTAGGTCTAGTGAGAAGGAGGAACTTATTAGGCGGGGAATTGTGTTAGGGAAATTGATGGGATTGAAGGCCGATAAATCCCCGGGGCCTGAAAGTCTGCATCCCAGAGTACTTAAGGAAGTGGCCCTACAAATAGTGGATGCATTGGTGATCATTTTCCAACAATCGACTCTGGATCAGTTCCTATGGACTGGAGGGTAGCTAATGTAACACCACTTTTTAAAAAAGGAGGGAGAGAGAAAACGGGTAATTATAGACCAGTTAGCCAGACATCAGTAGTGGGGAAAATGTTGGAATCAATCATCAAGGATGAAATAGCAGCGCATTTGGAAAGCAGCGACAGGATCGGACCAAGTCAGCATGGATTTATGAAAGGGAAATCATGCTTGACGAATCTTCTGGAATTTTTTGAGGATGTAACTAGCAGAGTGGACAAGGGAGAACCAGTGGATGTGGTGTATTTGGACTTTCAAAAGGCTTTTGACAAGGTCCCACAAAAGAGATTGATGTGCAAAATCAAAGCGCATGGTATTGGGGGTAATGTACTGACATGGATGGAGAACTGGTTGGCAGACAGGAAGCAGAGAGTCGGGATAAACGGGTCCTTTTCAGAATGGCAGGCAGTGACTAGTGGAGTGCCGCAGAGCTCAGTGCTGGGACCCCAGCTCTTTACAATATACATTAACGATTTAGATGAAGGAATTGAGTGTAATATCTCCAAGTTTGCAGATGACACTAAACTGGGTGGCGGTGTGAGCTGTGAAGAGGACGCTAAGAGGCTGCAGGGTGACTTGGACAGGTTAGATGAGTGGGCAAATGCATGGCAGATGCAGTATAATGTGGATAAATGTGAGGTTATCCATTTTGGGGGCAAAAACACCAAGGCAGAATATTATTTGGATGGCGGCAGATTAGGAAAAGGGGAGGTGCAATGAGACCTGGGTGTCATCGTTCATCAGTCACTGAAAGTGGGCATGCAGGTACAGCAGGCGATGAAGATGGCAAATGGTATGTTGGCTTTCATAGCTAGAGGATTTGAGTATAGGGGCAGGGAGGTCTTACTGCAGTTGTACAAGGCCTTGGTGAGGCCTCATCTGGAATATTGTGTTCAGTTTTGGTCTCCTAATCTGAGGAAGGATATTCTTGCTATTGAGGGAGTGCAGCGAAGGTTCACCAGACTGATTCCCGGGATGGCTGGACTGTCATATGAGGAGAGACTGGATCAACTGGGCCTTTATTCACTGGAGTTTAGAAGGATGAGAGGGGATCTCATAGTAACGTATGATTCTGACGGGACTGGATAGGTTAGATGCGGGAAGAATGTTCCCGATGTTGGGGAAGTCCAGAACCAGGGGACATCGTCTTCGGATAAGGGGTAGTCCATTTAGGACTGAGATGAGGAGAAACTTCTTCACTCAGAGTGGTTAACCTATGGAATTCCCTACCGCAGAGAATTGTTGATGCCAGTTCATTGGATATATTCAAGAGGGAGTTAGATATGGCCCTTACGGCTAAAGAGAGAAATCAGGAAAGGAGTACTGAGGGAATGATCAGCCGTGATCTATTGAATGGCGGTGTTAGTTCGAAGGGCCGAATGGCCTACTCCTGCACCATTTTCTATGTTTCTATGTTTCTGCAGTGTTGTTCAGACAAAACGACAAAAAAAAACACATCTCCACTCGCTTTAAAGTATGCACCTGCGAGGATGCTCACAGGTTTGTAGAGCTGTTGAAGGCTGCCATGCGGAGGCTGCCTGTCTTTTACCAGGAACTCATGAGGATCGGGAACAGAATCGCCACCAGGCGCAATTCTTTCCCGTCTGGAGTGGCGACTGTCCTTCGGGAGTCGCTGTTCAGGAATCCATACCTCCACGACCGCGGTTTTAGGTTGCAGGCGGACGAGAGGGCTGCGTCTGGCAAGTTGATCAGGGTCAGGGACCTGCTCGATGGCGGAGGAGCGGGCTGGATGGCGCCAGAGGAGCTGGCATGGCGTCTAAACTGGGCCGACGTCCGGCGCGCAGTGAATGCCATTGAGTCGCTAAAAACAGCACAGGACCCTGACTCTGATAAGTGTGTTGAGGAGGCTCAAGCACGTGGAGCAATCCCGTCTGAACTGACCCCAGTCCGGACGGAACTCCTCATCGGCGCCAAGCCCCTAAACCTCCCTCGGGAGTCGGCATCTCACAACTTGAGCCTCCTCTGGGAAATCCCCTCCGTGCCTTTCAGTTCTGCGTGGAGGGGATTCCTGTACGGGCTGCTCTTGCACACTCTCCACGTTGCCATCCTCTTCTGCTGTCCGGACACGCTATGGCATACCATCTTGCCGTCTGGAGGAGGCGGGGGTCCCCAATGGAGTGCTCTCTATGCAGGAGTCCTCCCTCTGTTTATTGGGGACTTGGCCTGGAGGGTGTTGCATGGAGCAGTCCCGTACAATAATTTTTTAAGTTGGTTCACGGGCTCCCAGGCCACCTGTAATTTCTATGGTCTAGAGGAGTCCGTGTTCCACGTATATGTGGAATGTGCGAGGGTGCAGCCCCTCTTCCAATATTTGAAGGGGATGCTCCTCAAATTCTGCACTTCAGTCCCACACTCCTGATCTTTGAGCACCCTGTGCGGAGGGAGCAGGCAGGTCAGAAGGCCTCCTCGTAGGACTGATCCTGGGCATGGCCAAGGAGGCCATCACCTGGTCCAGGCAGCGGGCGGTCGTTCAGTCCAACTGCCTGCCTCTCTTCCGCGGTTACATCCGAGCCAGGGTGGCCCCGGAGATGGAGCGCGCGGTGTCCAACGCTACGTTCGCGGCTTCCACGAGAGGTGGGCGCCAGAGGGACTGGAGTACATCATCACCCCTGGCAACCAAATTTTAATTTGACCGTTTTAAGTTTAAAGTTTAATTTGTTCAAATTGTCGGTTTTAGTGCCCTTTTAATAAGGGGGCATTTGATTTGCATTTTGATTTACAGATGCAACAAAATAGTTGTAGAGCTGTTAAATTGTGAGTGGCTTAGCCAGTCACGTGACGTTCACAAGACTCAATAAAACCCCAGCCAGTTGGGTTCAGGAGATCTACGATGAAGCAAGTGGTTATGAGCCTGGTGGATGAACTGGTAATGTGTAGTGTGATTGGTAAACCTTTGCTAGCAATTTGTTGTTATGAATTTTTAAGCAAAGAACAAATGAAACAAATACATTACACTCACCTAACTCTCCAATTCTCTCCATTTCACCTGTATTTGTTTGTCTTCCACTCTCTAAATCGCCTTTCTCTGTATATGTTTCAATTTAATTTGTCATCGTCTTTAACTGATTGCATTACTCTTTAATCCTCCAAATCTCTCCTTCCTTCTGCAGGTCTCCCATTTTCTTTGTCTGCCTTTCACATCTAGTTTCTTTCCCTTCTTCCCTGATTTGTCTGTCTCCCTCTTTCCTCCCTCTTTTCCTCTCCCCTCCCAGAAAGACCAGGAACTTCAGGCACCAACCCTCTGACAGATGCGGATAATAATCCCTCCTTTTATTGTGTTACAGCCCTTATTGTAAAAGTTTAGTTATTATCAAATATATAATACTTATCAAAAAAAAAATGATGATTTGATTAGTTCAATTTTTGTTTTAAATTGGTTGCTTTTCTTTACTAGTCAGAATTAGTGTCATGTATCCTACATGGCTACTGTTGGTACTATCTCAAGGTGTGCCACCAGAGGGCACAGCAGTGGGAGACTCGTAGGTTACCTGTACAGGTGTGCCTGGCCTAGTATAAAAGGCAGGCCACCAGGTGTGATCCTCACTCTGGAGTTATCAATAAAGGACTACGGTCACTACAGTTCAAGTACAACACATTGCCTCGTGGAGTCATTATCAGAGCATCCAAGGACATAACAATTAGAATTTTAAGTTGGATGTTATGCTGTTTTAGAAGGACAGCACTATTATACTATATAATGCAAAATGTATTACTTGGATGCTAAGATGAAGCAGTGTTCCTTGATAATCCACAGTCGAATTGCTGTTAAGTAAACACAGGGCAAGGTCAGAGTTTAATTGTCTTTTGGTGAGGGAAACGTGCATGTTAAAAGTTTCATGAAAATTTGAGGCTGCAGATCTGGACTAGGGGTGAAATGTCTGGCTTACTTAATTCTTTTTCAAAACAAATAGATCTCTTTTCTTTCAGGTATATCAATCTGCTTCTAAGATTTTCAACCTCTTGGGTGCTCTCATAGTTTCAAATTAACCTCAAGATTATCCAGGGTCTACATTTGGCCAGAATGACAATAATTTGCTGCTGTTTTACTTTGAGCCAATCAGAATTGAAGAGGTAGGGAATGTATGAATCTAAAATGTGCAAAGCAGCTAGAAAACTGCAAATCAGAAATTACTTATCTTACAAAAACATTCAATTCTGAATGTCCAGTGAGGAGAACATACCAAGAAAATAATGCAAAGGTGACCCAATCAAAATCAGCCAAGGCACTTTTTTAGAAAAAAAACTCATACCAATTTCTCAGTAATTGAAATTTGTAATGACCAGAGATTTTAAAGAAGGTAAAAACAAACAATAACATGATTAAATTAACCAATTGAATTGTCTTAATACTTTGAAGGATTTACTTGTATATCTCCCCCTCCTTTAAAAGCTTAGGCTTGATATTTTTGACGAGAGCACTGATGCTGTTTGCTGAAGGCAGATCCTGCTGTCTGAGCATGTGCAATGTGTATACTTTTCTGGGATACATAGGCAGTAGTTAGTCAGTTTCTCCTCATCCTTCAGCAATACTTATTTGATGGTAAACAGAACAAATTTCAAAAGCTTTATCCAGGTAACATTTATTTGTGATTTTTTTTGTTAATAAAAGAAAAAAGTGTGAGAGCAAGTGACTTGCCTCATTCTAGTAGAGTTCACTTTTCAAAAAGTGATTTTTGAAAATTTCTCAGGCAAACAGTCACTGATTAGAGTCAACTGTGTTTTATTTATAGTTTAAAAATGTAAATATTCCAACTATTGACAGCTGATAGAAAAGTAAGAGGGGGAAGAGACACAAAATTGGGGTCAAATATTTTAATTCTCTAATGTAACTGCTCCACATGGTTTGCAAAATTGAGGGAATATACATTAGAAAAGATACATCAGTATCACAGCCAATGTTCCCCCTCGGGTGCATGGCCATGCACCAATCGGGAGGTCCCGCGCAGGCCAATCACCAATTGCTGTCGATGGAAGATACCGTGCATGTGCGGCCGTTGAGGGACTTCGCACAAAAAAAAATTAGAGGGAACAATGATCACAACAGTCTTCTAGAATTACCCCCTCCAGGGAATGTTTTAATACAGTATTTATTAAATTGCTTAAAAAAACAAAATCCTATCTTGTGATGTAGTTTTATGCTTTTTTACTTTTTCACTATAACTACTAACCACCATAAATAATATAACACTTGAAAAACAGGTAAATGTATTGTAAGTTTAAAAAGTGTTCCTCCTCCGCTGGGAGCACATTACAGTTTCATGAGCAGAATTATTTTCTTGAAAAATTGAATCTTGCAGTTAGCAACAGGCCAAGCTATATTTTAATTAACACATTATTTACAAGAGCCATTTCTGGCTTAGTAATTGTTTCCCAGTTCTCAAGATAGCTCATGCTATTGACACAGGTACAGATAATAGTCAGCCTACACACTAGATGGCTCTTAAAGATTTACAATCTTCAAACAATTTTTGCTCACATAATTTTTAAAAATAGAGCCAAATGTTCAGAATGTTTGTGGAAGAGCTGATCTCCAAAATTAAGAGCTAGTTGGGTAGTGTTGTGTATCTGTAAAGCATCCCATGTTCTGCCACCAGGGAGCGCATCCCCAGAAGTCCCAAGGGAAACCAGCATCCCTTGGGAGCACTAATATAAGCCGGCCCCCAAGGCTTGTTCCTCACTCTGGAGTGTCTTATTAAAGACTGAGGTCACTTTTACTTTAACCTCCCTGTGTGCAGTCTCAGCTGTGTTAGGAACACAATAATAGCGATGAGTACACAAATCCAATGCAAAGATACAGCAAACCGTGGGCATCCTGGAAAAGTTCTCGGAGGGCGAGGTCTGGGAAGCCTATGTCGAACGGCTAGACCAGTACTTTGTAGCCAACAAGCTGGACAGAAAAGGAAGCGCTGCAAAAAGGAGAGCGGTCCTCCTCACAGTCTGCGGGGCACTGACCTACAGCCTCATGAAGAATCTTCTGGCTCCGGTGAAACCCACAGAAGTCATATGAGGAGCTGTGCACATTGCTTCGGGAGCATCTTAACCCGAGGGAGAGCGTGCTGATGGCAAGGTATCGGTTCTACACGTGCCAGCGATTTGAAGGTCAGGAAGTGGCGAGCTACGTCGCTGAGCTAAGGCGACTTGCAGAACAATGCGAGTTTGATGGCTACCTGAAGCAAATGCTCAGAGACTTTTTTGTACTGGGCATTGGCCATGAGACCATCCTACGAAAACTTTTGACTGTAGAGACACCGACCCTCAGAAAGGCCATTGCGATAGCACAGGCATTTATGTCCACCAGTGATAACACCAAACAATTCTCTCAGCACACAATTGCCAGCAATGTTTATAAATTAACTTGAACAGTGTTTGCGAGCAGAAAGGTACAGGGCAGAAACCACGAGTCTGCAACTGCCAGCAGGCCTCAGGTGACCCAGATGACTCAGAGTCCGCAACAAAGGATGGATGCAAGGCAATTCACACCTTGTTGGCGTTGTGGAGGCTTCCATTCAGCCTATTCATACCGCTTCAAAGGGTAGGTTTGCAAGAGTTGTGGAACAATGGGGCACCTCCAACAAGCTTGCAGATGAGCTGCAAGCTCTGCAAAACCTGCTAACCACCACATGGCAGAGGAAGATCGGTCCATGGTGGATCAAAGCAATTTCGAGCCTGAGAGAGAGGAGGCAGATGCTGAAGTACACAGGGTGCACACATTTTCGACGAAATGTCCACCTATAATGCTAAAGGTAAAATTGAATGGCTTACCCGTAGTCAAAGAACTGGACACTGGCACTAGCCAAGCCATCATGAGTAAAAAGATGTTTGAGGGATTGTGGTGCAACAAGGCACTCAGACCAGCCCTGAGCCCCATCCACATGAAACTGAGAATGTACACCAAAGAGCTTATCACTATCCTGGGCAGCGCCATGGTCAAGGTCACCTATGAGGGCACGGTGCACAAACTGCCACTCTGGATTGTCCCGGGCGATGGCCCCACACTGCTTGGAAGGAGCTGGCTGGGCAAAATCCGCTGGAACTGGGATGACATCCGAGCACTGTCACATGTTGATGAGGCATCAGAGGCATTGGAAACTTTTCTGGGGCGAAGGTGCGGATCCACTTGGTCCCAGAGGCACGACCCATTCACCACAAGGCGCGAGCGGTACCTCACATGAGGAGGGAGAGAGTGGAAATCGAGCTGGACAGGCTGCAACGCGAGGGCATCATCTCCCCAGCGAGTGGGCCAGCCCGATTATTCCAGTACTCAAAAGTGATGGCACGGTCAGGATTTGCGGCGATTATAAAGTAACTATTAATCGTTTCTTGCTACAGGACCAATACCCGCTACCTAAGGAAGACGACCTATTTGCTGGCAGGAGGCAAGATGTTCACCAAGCTCAATCTGACTTCAGCCTACATGATGCAGGAGCTGGAGGAGTCTTCGAAGGGCCTCACCTGCATCAACACGCACCAGGGACTGTTCATCTACAATAGATGCCAGTTTGGAATTTGGTCGGCTGCAGCGATCTTCCAGAAAAACATGGAGAGCCTACTCAAGTCGGTACCACGCACGATGGTTTTTCAGAACGACATATTGGTCACGGGTCGGGACACCGTCGAGCACCTACAAAACCTGGAGGAGGTCCTCCAGTGACTGGATCGCGTAGGGCTGCGGCTGAAGAGGTCAAAATGTATCTTCATGGCAACTGAAGGGGAGTTTTTGGGGAGAAAGATCGCGGCGGACAGGATAGGGCCCATAGACACCAAGACAGAGGCTATCAGGAATGCGCCCAGGCCACAGAACGTCATGGAGCTGCGGTCATTCCTGGGACTCCTCAACTATTTTGGTAACTTCCTACCGGGTTTAAGCACCCTCTTAGAGCCCCTACATGTGTTATTGCGTAAAGGTGAGAACTGGGTATGGGGAAAAAAAACAAGTAATTGCTTTTCAGAAAGCCAGAAACATTTTATGCTGCAACAAGCGACTTGTATTGTATAACCCGTGTAAAAGACTTGTGCGAGCATGTGATACGGAGTCGGGTGTGTATTACAACAAGCTAACGTTGAGGGGAAGTTGCAACCTGTCGCCTATGCTTCCAGGAGCTTGTCTAAGGCCGAGAGGGCCTACAGCATGATTGAGAAAGCGGCATTAGCGTCTGTGTTCGGGGTAAAGAAAATGCATCAGTACCTGTTTGGCTTCACATTTGAGCTGCAAAACCAATCACAAGCCCCTCACATCCCTGTTCGCTGAAAACAAGGGGATAAATACGAATGCCTCAGCCCGCATACAAAAGGTGAGCACTCGCGCTATCAGCGTATAACTATACCATCCGCCACAGGCCAGGCACAGAGAACTGTGCGGATGCTCTCAGTCGGCTACCATTGCGCACCACGGGGTGGAAATGGCGCAGCCTGCAAACTTGTTGATGGTGGCGCAGCCCGCAGACTTGTTGATGGTCATGGAAGCGTTTGAAAATGATAAATAACCTGTCACGGCCCGCCAGATTAGGACTTGGACCAGCCAAGATCCCTCGTAAAAAAACTGTGTACTGCATGGGCCAGCATCCCCATTGAAATGCAAGAGCTAATCAAGCCGTTCCAGGCGAAAGGATGAGCTGTCCATTCAGGCAGACTGCCTGTTGTGGGGTAATCGCGTAGTGCTACAAAAAAAAGGGCAGGGAGACGTTCATCTCGGATCTCCACAGCACACACCCGGGTATAGTAATGATGAAAGCGATAGCCAGATCCCACATGCGGTGGCCCGGTATTGACTCTGACTTAGAGTCCTGTGTACAGCAATGCAGCGTGTGTGCTCAGTTGAGCAACGTGCCCAGAGAGGCACCACTAAGTTTGTGGTCCTGGCTCTCCAGACGATGGTCGAGGATCCATGTTGACTATGCGGGCCCGTTTCTCTGTAAAATGTTCCTGGTGGTGGTGGATGCTTTTTCAGAATGCATTGAATGTGAAATAATGTCGGGAAGCACTGCCACCGCCACCATTGAAAGCCTGAGGGCCACGTTTGCCACCCACAGCCTGCCTGACATACTGGTCAGTGACAACGGGCCATGTTTTACCAGTGCCTAATTTAAAGAATTCATGACCCGCAATGGAATCAAACATGTCACCTCGGCCCCGTTTAAACCAGCCTCCAGTGGGCAGGCAGAGCGGGCAGTACAAACAAACAGAGCCTTAAACGAGTCACAGAAGGCTCACTCCAAACCCGCCTGTGTACTGCTCAGCTACAGCACGAGATCCCACCCGCTCACAGGGGTGCCCCCGGCTGATCTACTCATGAAAAGGACACTTAAAACCAGACTCTCTCTGGTTCACCCCAACCTGCATGATCAGGTAGAGAGCAGGCGGCAGCAACAAAATGTAAACGATGGTCGTGCCACTGTGTCACGGGAAATTGATCTGAATGACCCTGTGTGTGTGCTAAACTATGGACATGATCCAAGTGGATCACGCGCACGGTGATAGCTAAAGAAGGGAGTAGGATGTTTGTAGTCAAACTAGACAATGGACAAATTTGCAGAAAGCACCTGGACCAAACGAGGCTGCGGTTCACAGACTGCCCTGAATGATTTAGACGAGGGCATTAAATGTAGTATCTCCAAATTTGCGGATGACACTAAGTTGGGTGGCAGTGTGAGCTGCGAGGAGGATGCTATGAGGCTGCAGAGCGACTTGGATAGGTTAGGTGAGTGGGCAAATGCATGGCAGATGAAGTATAATGTGGATAAATGTGAGGTTATCCACTTTGGTGGTAAAAACAGAGAGACAGACTATTATCTGAATGGTGACAGATTAGAAAAAGGGGAGGTGCAGCGAGACCTGGGTGTCATGGTACATCAGTCATTGAAGGTTGGCATGCAGGTACAGCAGGCGGTTAAGAAAGCAAATGGCATGTTGGCCTTCATAGCGAGGGGATTTGAGTACAGGGGCAGGGAGGTGTTGCTACAATTGTACAGGGCCGTGGTGAGGCCACACCGGGAGTATTGTGTACAGTTTTGGTCTCCTAACCTGAGGAAGGACATTCTTGCTATTGAGGGAGTGCAGCGAAGGTTCACCAGACTGATTCCCGGGACTGACATATCAAGAAAGACTGGATCAACTGGGCTTGTATTCACTGGAGTTCAGAAGAATGAGAGGGGACCTCATAGAAACGTTTAAAATTCTGACGGGGTTAGACAGGTTAGATGCAGGAAGAATGTTCCCAATGTTGGGGAAGTCCAGAACCAGGGACACAGTCTAAGGATAAGGGGGAAGCCATTTAGGACCGAGATGAGGAGGAATTTCTTCACCCAGAGAGTAGTGAACCTGTGGAATTCTCTACCACAGAAAGTTGTTGAGGCCAATTCACTAAATATATTCAAAAAGGAGTTAGATGAAGTCCTTACTACTAGGGGAATCAAGGGGTATGGTGAGAAAGCAGGAATGGGGTACTGAAGTTGCATGTTCAGCCATGAACTCATTGAATGGCGGTGCAGGCTAGAAGGGCCGAATGGCCTACTCCTGCACCTATTTTCTATGTTTCTATGTTTCTATGTTTCTAACAACCCACAGCAGACACCACCTTTTTCGAGCCCACAACACACACCCAAAGGATCAACGACACCACGCCGGACCAGGAAATCGAACCCAACAGCCCAGCAACCCTGCAGGGCCAACATCATGCCAGCCCAGCGGAAGGCACAGCCAACACACCAGAACAGACATTTGCACCAGGGAAAGAAAGGCTCCCGACCGCTTCAGCTTGTAAATAGTTTTCACTTTGACTTTGGGGGGGGTGGTGATGTTGTGTTTCTCTAAAGCATGCACTCCCATGTTCCGCCACCAGGGAGCGCATCCCCTGAAGTTCCAAGGGATCCCAGCATCCCTTGGGAGCACTGATATAAGCCAGCCCCTAAGTCCTGTTCCTCACTCTGGAGTGTCTTATTAAAGACTGAGGTCATTGTTACTTTAACCTCCTTGTGTGCAGTCTCATCTGTGTTAGGAACACAATAGGTAGAATGAGACATTTATGCAATTGTCAGCAAATGGGACTGCTTTCTGTAGCTGTCTCTTGAAAATATGTTGACACTACCAGATGAGACTTTTATAGTAAAGTTTTGTGTTACAGCACTGGTTTTTTTAAGCGTTTACCGAGGAGCCATTTTAAGGAACTTCTTTGATTTTAGAAACTAGTCAAATTCTTTTCATCTAAATACGATAAAAGTCTTTAGATAAAAAATGTATAATAGCTTTTATCAACCACAGCATATATGTATTAATATACTGACTTTTTATAATCATATTCCTTATATAACTTATAGTACTGAAGTTTACTGAATTAACGTAAATACATTTTGAATTGTTTTCAATGATAAAGTATTAGCTGCAAAATTAAATATATTTTTGCAAACTCAGTCTTATTCAGTAAGTTTAAATGCAATTGTAAGCTGGTATAAAAAAATATATTCCTGTCTCAGCGATCATAAGACAAAATGGAAGCATTCTACTTCTATTCAGACACTTCCGTTATGTACACTCAAACCCCACATTCCTCAGCTGTCACTGTAGTTTTTGACCATCAACAGAGCAGATAATAAAGCCAGTAAGTTGTCTGCATCTGTAAATCTACAAATCTTTGCTGCTGGTGAGATGGATAGACAAATCTTACGATATATTTAAATGCAAATCATATTCATCTGTATTTTTAAAATAAAATGCTAGACAAAACAATTCTCTCTACAGGTTAACATTTCCAATCCATTAGCAAAGCCTCTTCAGGCTTCAAAAGTCACACTTTTTCATATTTCCTGTTTAATACAAGAAATTTAATGTACGGATCTCTCAACACAGTTGCTAAATCAGCTAGTATTTAGCAAAAACACTGAACTTAAGGCTTATGTTAGCACTTCACTGAAAAGCCCACACACATTCCAATTCTCATAGCTTTTGCTTCATGTAAAAGATGCATCTCCAGTTCTTATTTCTTAAAAAAACACATAATTCGCTAAGTAGGATGGGTTAGCAGCACAAAGGTGGATATCGCTATTATAGTAACATACAAAATGTTATCTAAAAATTAAACCCCTTTAACTGCCCTCACCCCCTGACAATGAAAAGCAGGAGAACTTCTTGAACACTTCATTAAAAATACTATTTTCAATTTGAGCTAGCTGAGCACATTGACGCCACATGTTGCCACCCTGATGTAGTTTTATTTTATTTTCCATACACTCCATTACACTGAGGCAGATATTATGGTCTCAACCATGTCTGCACCTGACGCTGAAATTTCAGACACCTATAAGTGCTCAACTATTAGTCCACTATTTCAATAACGTTGTTAAACAACACTTAGCCTTACACTTCCATTGTATGAGCTTCATGTTCCTTTACATTATGAAATCAATTTAATATGGAGTCAGTTGCTCACAAGAATGTAAGACATTTCTATTAATAAAATTGTGATTTTTATTTAAAAGTTTAGAATTCTCAACATACACCTCCTTATACTAATACTAAGTTGTTCCCCAGATTTCAACTGCCTGTCCCACTGATGATGTGCATGCATTCATTGTTCAACCAGTCATCTACTAGAAAAAAAATGTACATGAAGGGGTTTTGTACTTTTCAACACAATTAATGGAAACATTAGCTGCCCTCATGGAGGTTATAATTTTAAATATTCAGTACTAATTTAAAAATTAAATAAAAATACAGTATTTAAAAACCTGTATTCATATTCAAAAGGGTTGAACAGGGTATTTCTCCTGTCAAGAGTTTATTGAAATGGACCAATGTTATACTTCCTCAATCAGATCTGTACTCCAACAATCTATCATGTTCAAAAATACTGGTAGCATGGTATTGATTTTATTGATTTAAATATGTTCTGAAAATGAAGTACATGTATAGGAAGCTAACTTCCTGTAATAACGATTCAGTACTTAAAGTACTGCTTTAGTGCTGAACATTGTATAACAAAATACATTTGTCAGATCAGCATTTTACCAAAAGATTAGCACTTTTCTGGTTGTCATATTTGCACTGCAAATCCATAGAAGTATATTTTACAAGAGCTTCCTTCAGAAGAAAGTCACATCACAATATAACATTTATGCATCTTCTGTTCTGAACCATGTTAAATGTTACTCAGAATTTTACGTGAACCAGAAGCAGCACAACTGGTTTTCAAATTAATTTATATGTCTGATAAAATACTTTCACAATAAAGATGTTTTTCCCATGTTTGTTTTGCATTTTATTTCAAAACAGCTTCTGATGCTTAACATGTTTTGAGTCCGATTGATAGATGCTGCAAACGTCAATTCTACAGTCATGTTTCAGTTCCTCTAAATCGCTTGTGGTTTTAACTAGAGTATTCTAAAATAAAGCTTCATCTGTTGCAGACCTTTTGAACCTTCAAATTTAGATTGGCTTCAAATATTAATTCACTGAAGTATTGGGAATGCCAAAGGCAGCATTTATCACTGTTTTATGTTTAAATTAACTTTGCTTACCTTCAGAATGTTTCAGTCTATTTCAAAGCTTTAAATTTGTACAGTTCCCCGAATTTCATTCAGCTTGCTTCCTGTTAGCTGCATGTTGAACGTCAGACTTCCTCACCGCACCTCATTTGAGATCAGCGCTCTCACAACAGTGGTTAGACTCAGTGGAACAACACAATTGGCTTGTTTCCACCTTTTTAAAATCACTCACTAGTAACAGTAAATGTAATGGTGACCTAAAAAGAAATGTCTTTAATAACACTTATCATACGCTTCTGCCCAAAATAGAGAGACAATTTCTGCCACATATCCTTTACTAATTTTAAAAAGACTTGTATTTATATAGCGTCTTTAAAGACCTTTCTGGACATCTCAAAACACTTTACAGCCAATGAAGTACTTTTGAAGCATAGTCACTGTTGTAATGTCAGAATGCATTTGCATGCAGATTATGGGTCATTCTATTCAATGAAAGTTATTTATTTTTATTTGATATGTCTGATAGACACTTTTTTTTCACATCTTCACAAACCTCCGGGAATTAAAAACAATCGCCATGCCAGAATTCACTGGTTTTCCTCTGATTATCCCAGCTATTGGGAGTTCCAGAACTGTAACTTTTATAAGTAGAAATAGTGCTTGCGACAGCAGTATTTATAGCAGAACCAAAACAGTGGAGAGCCTTTTATTTTCGTATCAACACACAAAATATCTTTTAACAGGAGTAATTTTTCTCATACACATTTTGCTGAGCGAGATCTAATTTATACTTCCTATATTTATGATCAGGTTTTAAAAAAAAAAATCAAGTTTCTTACATTTGCTGAGTTACTTGATCCACAAAGGAAGCAGCCAACATCCTTTTGACAGCTTGCTACACAGCAGAAAGCTGCTCAATTTCCTCTTGGGGATCTGTCATCTGAAACGTTTACATAACTGAGCAAATAAAAATACATTTGAGCTGTATGTCACGCACATAAAAAATACCTGTACATATTTAGGTGAATACTTAAATTTACAAGTACATTCTAATAGGTACATAAATAGTTGGGTATATTGCCCTCTCACTGTAAACATGTGGACAAAATGCCTATAGAGATGCCCTATGGATATGCCAGTCAGACCAAATAATACATGCATGGACTTGTTACGTCAGAAAGACAAGTACAAGACCTCCTGGCAACACCCTCGCTCCAAGCATTGGCATCTGCAGACCACATCATCGTCTGAGTGAGGGACCACAAGGATGTCCATATTACTCGTGCCGTGATAGGAGCGGACGACTGCTAGACTGACTATCGTCTATTCTGCTCTGATACCTCCATCAATGTAGTCTCAAAACGGCGGGGGCAACAGAAATGCTGCCGCAAAAAGATCAGCGATGAGGCACTCAAAAAGCTAGAACCTCCACTTTTGTGATTATCGCCCAAAAACAGGCGATATTTCTGGCGTGGGCGTTAAAAAAGGGTTTTCAGATCACCCACTCAAAGCACCTAGTTTCCATTTTTGAAAATGGCTGTTACCGCAAGCAATATAAAATGGGCGGTAGCATAAAATTTTTTTGACCTTCTGTTGTAAAGTGTGGTTGTCCTTAGCAATGGCATGGCAAAGTTCGATTCCTGCAATTCAGGAGGTCAAGGGTCATGTCATGCGCAGAAGAGGAGAGAGAGAGAGAGAGAGGGGGGGAGAGGGAACTAAGAGGGACTGAAAACGTGGCTGAGTGTGGTGTGGCTGCTTTGAGAGGAAGGACTGAGACTTTAGAGCTTCACAGCAAGTAGGCAAACAAAAATTAGCTGTTACCAGCCACATATTTGCCTGAATTTGGCCTATAATGGAGAGAGAGAAGGAGGCATCACAGCACGATGTGGAGACTGACGCTGGAGAGAGCAGTGAGGGTGGAGAGTAGCACATTGGAGGACGCAAAAGAGCCAGGAGGTTCTTGGACGAGGCAAATGCCACCCTCCTGCAGGAGGTCGAATCATGCTGAGGGTGATTTGACACAAGGAGGGTGTTGGAAGCCCACCCTAAAGGCATATCCAGAGGATATGGACCGAGGCAACAAAGGTGAGTGAGGGCAACCAATGCCGCAAATGATGGAACGATCTTGTGGGATCCGCAAGAGTAAGTATTACATTGATTTACATGTACTTATGTATTTATATAATTTGATTTGTAACAGTCTTGAATGACTATCAGATGTGAGGTCTTTCACTTTTACCGGGAATGTTTTACTCAAAGCCTGCGGTCACGGTGTACGTCTTTAGGTAAAGAATGATCATTTTCATAATAATCATTATTACATCTGTCGGTTATGTGCTGTATCATTCTCTTTGACAGTACCTAGCAATGATATCACTCAATGATTCATGCCATATCGTCCGGTCACCTTTTACAGAAGAAGCTATCGACGATGAGGTCCGTGCAGAGGCGAACGGGTGGGGGGCCACCAGTGCCCAGCGACATCAGAGATGGAGGAGCGTGTGCTCACACTCATGGGGAAGCACTCCCAGACAGCCACAGATGCATCTGCAGAGCCTGAAGTGATGCCCAGTGAGTAAAGCTTACACCATTGTGTGATGTAAAGTCAATAGAGGAGAAGGGGGTGCTAGGGTGACAAGGTGAGTCCAGCGCTACACACAGCATATGCTTGACAAAAACCCACTCATATCCGAACCATCATATATGATAGATGATCTCTAAAAATGTCATAGAAATAATGATGGCGGAATGAAAATCATTGGAATGCAAATGTGTTGATGGTCATGAAATGTGATGTCTGCAATGATTTTAAGAGCAGTGGTGCTTTTGTCGTGCATATGCTGTGTGTAGCTGGACTCACCTTGTCACCCGAGCACCCCCTTCTCCTCGAATAGCCTCATTTGTGTTTTGCAGCTCAGGCAGCAGCGCGTCCCAAGGCAAGACCAGAGGCCAGAAGGTGGGGGCGTGGCACCCGGCTCTTCGGACGATTCAACATCTGGTGCTGAGTAGCTCCAATTCTCGCCCGTCAATCCGCTCAGTCTGTTCTCATGGATGAAAGCGCAGATTTCGAGGAACCTGTATCACCACACTCCAGAAGCCATTCCACCCCAAGGTCATCTAGGCGGTCCTCCAGTCATTCCCTCCTCCATTCTGGAGGTACCAGCCCAAAGCACCTCGCCACAGGGCATCCCATTTGTCCCCAGGATGGCGCCGACACCGCGGAGGTCCCATGGATATGGCAGGTCTGATCCACGACCACAAC
This sequence comes from Pristiophorus japonicus, assembly GCF_044704955.1. Lineage (NCBI taxonomy): Eukaryota > Metazoa > Chordata > Chondrichthyes > Pristiophoridae > Pristiophorus > Pristiophorus japonicus. Next base: position 117,130,498 of record NC_091979.1, read on the forward strand.
ATAGAAACATAGAAACATAGAAAATAGGTGCAGGAGTAGGTCATTCGGCCCTTTGAGCCTGCACCACCATTCAATGAGTTCATGGCTGAACATGCAACTTCAGTACCCCATTCCTGCTTTCTCACCATACCCTTGATCCCCCCAGTAGTAAGGACTACATCTAACTCCTTTTTGAATATATTTAGTGAATTGGCCTCAACAACTTTCCGTGGTAGAGAATTCCACAGGTTCACCACTCTCCGGGTGAAGAAATTAACACTGGCCAATATTATGGGCGTTGATTTCGCCCCTTCTGATGATTCCGCCCAAAAAGTGGGCGGGCGGTAATATTTTTTCCCGGCCTTAAGCACATGGGGAAAGTAATGTTTGATGATAAGCTTCCTAAAAATGGGCGCCAGTTTCCATTTTGTGGCTAAATGGGCACTATCTGGGCGTTATGTGTCATTTCAGCGGTAAAATGGGTGTTAAGTAGGCGGTAAGCATGCAAAAAAAGTGCAGGTTCTAGCCCAAAGACCCTGCAAAGAAAGCCCTACTCAGCCAACCTCCAATGAACCGGAGCCGCAGAGTGTTCATAGTGCCTGGTCTGCCCTCAAGTCCAGCATAATTAGGACCTGCGAAGAGACTCTTGGTTACTCTACCAGAAAACATCAAGACTGGTTCGATGAGAATGACCAGGAGATCCAGGAGCTAATAAATCGCAAATGTAAGGCATTTCTGAATTGGAAACAACTTGAGTGAAAGAAAGCATAAAACTCGTGACCTAAAGAAAAATGGTGGGTCGAAAACCGCAGGAGGAGAATCTAGCCGACAATCACGACGTGCGTGGATGTTTTAGCGCAGTTAAGTCCACCTACATCCCAAGCACTCAAAGTCTTATCCCACTGAAAACCAAGAACAGCGAGGTTCTCATCAAGGACAGAGAGGCAGTCAGTGCCCGCTGGAAGAAGCACTTTGAGGATCTTTTCAACCAAGACTTGACGCGAGTGTCCTTGACTCCATCCCACAGCATGCTACCCATCACCACCTCAGCACAATCCCAGCCCGGCATGAGACTGAAAAGGCCATCCGACAACTGAAAAACAACAAAGCCTCAGGAGCAGATGGAATCCCCGCCAAAGTACTGATGCATGGCCGAGAAGTACTCTTGGCATGAATCCATTACCTCATCTCTCTTATTTGAAAGGAGAGCATGCCAAGAGATCTCAGACACCGTAATCATGACCATCTTCAAGAAAGTGGACAAGTCTGACTGCGGTAATTAGAGGAGTTTCCCTGCTGTCTGCTGCAGGGAAAATCAGCGCAAGAATCCTCCCAGTGGCTGAAGAGCTCCTCCCAGAGTTGAAATGCGGATTTCGCTCACGAAGGAGCACAACGGACATGATCTTCGCCGTGCAACAAATCCAAGAAAAATGTAGTGAGCAGCATCAATCTCTGTACATGGCTTTCTTTGACCTCACAAAGGCCTTTGACCATGTCAACCGTGAGGGATTATGAAGTGTCTCTCCTCAAAAATTCGTCACCATCCTCCGCCTACTTCACGGTGACATGCAAGCCGTGATTTTTACCAAAGGATTCACCACAGACCCAATGCAAGCGTAGACTAGGGTCAAGTAAGGCTGTGTCATTGCACCAATGCTCTTCTCAAACTTCCTTGCTGAAATGCTTCATCTCACCCTTAGTAAGCTCTCCACTGGAGTAGAGTTAATCTACAGGACAAGCAGAAAATTATTCAACCGCTGACGCCTCCAGTCCAGATCCAAGGTTGCTCCAATCTCTGTCAGTGAATTACAATATGCAGATGATACTTGCGTTTGACACTCGGAGGCCGAAATCCAAATCATCATCGACACCTTCAATGTACGAGAGTCTGGGCCTCACATTAAACATCAGTAAAACAAAGGTACTCTACCAACCTGCCCCCGCCAAACAGTACTGCTCCCCAGTTATCAAGATTCATGATGAGACCTTGGACAATGTGGACCACTTCCCATACCTTAGGAGCCTACTATCAGCAACGGCAAATATCGATGACTAAATCCAATGCTGCCTTCAGTGTGCCAGTGCAGTCTTCGGCTACCTGAGGAAGAGAGCGTTCGAAGACCAGGATCTCAAACCTGGCACCAAGTTCATGGTCTACAAAGCAGTAGTGATATCCACCCTCCTATATGCTTCAGACTATGTAAGCATCGGCTCCCCAAGGATTGTTGGGCATTATCTGGACATTGCGTTTTAATATTACTCACTGCAGAAAGAGCTGGCAGCCTGTTGTGGGAGGAGCCCAGGTATTTTTCCATGTTGTACACGAAATCCACATCTGATGGGCGGGGGTGGTCTGGGACAAGTTACAATGGCCAGGAGAAGGCAACTCATCACAGGTAATGGGCAAAGGTGGAGGGTCCATTGTTAAGCAATGTAAACTCGTCAGAGATAGATCAGATGTAAACTGGTCAGTGATCAAGCCATTGCCTGGATGAGATAATCCCGGGAGGCGGGAAACCAGAACAAAAAAAAGCCATTAAGCCCCAGACAGGTTGGAAGTGAAAACCCATCACCAGCCATCACTGGAATACACATGGGCCACTCAGACAGAAGCCTCAAAACAAGGAAAAACTTTATTTGGCCAGGAGAAACAAACAGACTTTGGATATAAAAGGTGGCCACGTGGCCATCGCGCTCGTTCTCTCTTGCTTGCTTCACCTCTACAAGGACCGAGCACTCCTCTCCGTCCCAGACGAAGAAACAAACAACGAGCAATCAGAGCCTCGCTATTCAACTGTGAAGCTAATCTTGAGACTGGGACTTGGATACCATAGACAGTACGGAACCAGAAGAGACACATTTTCACCAGGAGAAGCGGCGAGTAAGCCAACGAATCGATGAGCATCATCCTTGCCCACGCATCTTTAAGACCATAGCCACTGTGTGAGGAGGTGTTATGTATTCTCCCAACCAAGCCTTAGAAGGGCTTTAGTGGAGAGGTTTTGCTGCAAGGACCATAGGGGTACGCCCAGCCGATCGGTATAGATTTGGTGGTATACTGTGGATCCGAGCAGAGGGTTTAGACATTGGGTACTTCGCGATAGGGGCGGATTAGACACGTCAGGGTTTTGGACTGTACTGCATCGTCACTGTATTTACTTGTAGTTTTGCTGTGTTGAGGTAGCTTTAATAAAGCATTGACGGTTGAGACCGAGGTATTTGTCAGTGACTCATTCATCTGTTCAGTACAGTAATCACTCCCAGATCTAGAACTAGTGTAATGTGGGGGTGCGTCAAAAACACCCAAGGGAAACTTACACTACGAACTATAGACTATGGACTAGAAGCGGTTGGCACCTCAAAGCACTGGAGAAGTACCACCAACGCTGCCTCTGCAAAGTCCTGCAAATTCATTGGCAGGATAAGCACACCAGCGTCAGCATTCTCTCTCAGGCCAACATCCCCAGCATCAAGACATTCACTTCGTTCGATCAGGTTCAATGGGTGGACCACATTGTCCGCATGCCCGATACTGGACTCCTGAAATAAGCACTCTACTCCGAGCTAAGACTTGGCAGGCGAGTCCTAGGAGGGCAGAGAAAACACTTCAAGGTCACCCTCAAAGCCTCCTTGAAAAAATGCAACACCCCCACCAACTCTTGGAATCCCTGGCCCAAGACCGCTCAAAGTGGAGGAGTAGCATCCGAGATGGCACCGAAAACTTAAGAGTACGTGGAAGCCAAGCACAAAAAGTGGAAGGAGTGTATAACAAATCAAGCACCCCATCCACCTGCCCCCCTCCAACCACCATCTGCCCCACCTGTGACAGAGACTGTGAATCCTGCATCGGTCTCATCAGTCACCTTCGAACTCATTTTCGTGTGGCAGCAAGTCATCCTCGACTCCGGGGTACTGCCTCAGAAAGACATGAGAAAGTTTCAAAGAATGTGGACTCCATTCTTTTGGGCTCACTGCATGCTACTTCCCATCTGTTTCTGTTCTATTACCCCGCTCCCTACCGATTTTTCCAGGAAAGTTAAGAGTGACAGAGAATCATTAGTCCTCCAATATCTGCTCCGGCAACACTGCAGACTATTTTCTAAAGCAGCCTGAATCACCATAAATACTGTGTATTATTCAACATTTAGATCCTCGTAATATAAAAGTATTAAAACATGACAGTATAATTGTTCTATACTATTAAAACTTAAATAATATAACCAGATTTGTAATGTGAAGGAGTACAAGAGAATTGAACAAAACACAACTTGCAGGTGTAATAGTCTTTATTCTGTGATTAAAGTAATCCTTGCAATCAGGCAATTAAAAACAACCTTTACGGCTTCTCCAGTCCCAAACCTCTCTCAGTCCTCTATTTTTTTTGACCAGCAGGTAGAGGAAAAAAAAACAGGTCCTCTTAAATCATCCTATGGGCTGGATTTTGCCGGTACTCAGAGGACAGGTTTGGTGGCAGGGGGGGCGACAGCCCGCTCTGAACCCGCCTCCTTGCAAGTTTCCCAAGTGCCGGTTCTGCCTGCACTTTGCAGACCTGGCAGTAAGCGGTGGGTGAGCCAATTCAAATACTTAAAAGGGTGTTTAAAAGGTATTTAAGCAGTATTTTACAAGCTACTAACAATTTTCCCAACTTTTCACGAGGTTCCCGTTGCTCAGGATCATGTCAGGTAAATACGTCAGTTTTCAGTGACTCTCCATTGCTTTGAATACGATTCAGCTGCAAAACTGGTATAAAAGTTACCATTTCACAGCTGTTCACTTTCCAATATTAGGAGCTGGCACCTTCAGGATTTGGAACACATTTTTGAGCTTTAGGAAGGTTTGAAGTGTTTGGAGTATACCATTGACAGATCGCTTCTGTCATCTCAACTTCACCTGCCATCTATTCCATCAGCATCAGTGCCTTTAAAAAAATCTCACTTTGGCACTCAGAATCCCACCACAATCAGCCACAACACCAAACATCTCTGCAATCACCTGATGCTGCACAGGACACAGGGCATCAGTACCTAACCCCTTTGCTGCCCAGGATCCAATGATGGCCTCACCATGGTTACATTTACTTCACAGGACACTGTATACATTGGCTGCCACATGATGCACCAGGTTGGCACCACCCCACACCAACACTATAAAGCATCCCCACAATGCCCAAGCCATTCCTTTCACACTCATCGCCACTGTGGGGGTTTCCATTATATCTCCCCATTCACTACAACTGTTTCAATATTTGACAACACATGACATGAAGATTAGCTAAAAGACCCAAGTTCCTACCCTGGTGTGTTGTTCGTTGGTATGATTGGACAAGGATGAGGGGGGAGTGTGAGGGGTGGCTAATGAGATGGGAATGTGATAAGGAAGATAGAGAGAGAGATTGGTGGAAGTGCAAGTTAAGTTGGTGTAAGTAAGAACGTGTAGGAGTAAGGTAGGGAAGGCAGAGAGATGGGGATGTGATAAGAGGCACAGCAGGATGAGGTTGCATGTGGCTTTGTATTAATATTTCATGGTAAGAATATAAGAAATAGGAACAGGAGTAGGCCATATGGCCCCTCGAGCCTGCTCCGCCATTCAATAAGATTATGGCTGATCCAATCATGGACTCAGCTCCACTTCCCTGCCCGCTCCCCATAACCCCTTATCCCCTTATCGTTTAAGAAACTGTCTATTTCTGTATTAAATTTATTCAATGTCCAAGCTTCCACAGTTCTCTGAGGCAGCGAAATCCACAGATTTACAACACTCAAAGAAGAAATTTCTCATCTCTGTTTTAAATGGGTGGCCCCTTATTCTAAGGTCATGCCCTCTAGTTCTAGACTCCCCCATCAATGGAAACATCCTCTCTGCATCCACCTTGTCAAGCCCCCTCATAATCTTACAGGTTTTGATAAGATCACCTCTCCTTCGTCTGAATTCCAATGAGTAGAGGCCCAACTTACTCAACTTTTCCTCATAAGTCAACCCCCTCATCTCCGGGATCAGCCTACTGAACCTTCTCTGAACTGCCTCCAATGCAAGTATATCCATTCGTAAATATGGAAACCAAAACTGCACACAGTATTCCAGGTGTGGCCTCACCAATATCTTATATAGCTGTAGCAATACTTCCTTGCTTTTATACTCCATCCCCTTTGCAATAAAGACCAAAATACCATTGGCCTTCCTGATCATTTGCTGTACCTGCGTACTAAGCTTTTGTGTTTCATGCACAAGTACCCCCAGATCTCGCTGTACTGTGGCACTTTGCTATCTTTCTCCATTTAAATAATAACTTGCTCTTTGATTTTTTTTCTGCCAAAGTGCATAACCTCACACTTTCCAACATTATACTCCATCTGCCAGATTTTTGCCCACTTAGTCTGTCTATGTCGTTTTGCAGATTTTGTGTGTCCTCCTCACACATTGCTTTTCCTCCTATCTTTGCATCGTTGACAAACATGGCTACGTTACACTCAGTCCCTTCTTCCAAGTCGTTAATATAGATTGTAAATAATTGGGGTCCCAACACTGATCCCTGCAGCACCCCACTAGTTACTGGTTGCCAACCAGAGAATGAACCATTTATCGCGACTCTCTGTTCTCCGTTAGTTAGCCAATCCTCTATCCATGCTAATATATTTACCCCAACCCTATGAACTTTTATCTTGTGCAGCAATCTTTTATGTGGCACCTTGTCAAATGCCTTCTGGAAGTCCAAATACACCACATCCACTGGTTCCTCTTTATCCACCTTGTTCGTTACATCCTCAAAGAACTCCAGCAAATTTGTCAAACATGACTTCCCCTTCATAAATCCATGCTGACTCTGTCTGACCGAATTTTGCTTTTCCCAATGTTCTCTGCTACTGCTTTTTTAATAATGGAGTCCAACATTTTCCCAACCACAAATGTTAGGCTAACTGGTCTATAGTTTCCTGCTTTTTGTCTGCCTCCTTTTTAAAAAAAAAATAGGGGCGTTACATTTGCAGTTTTCCAATCTGCATTAAAAAAGCTATCGATGCACTGTAATTTTGGAAACTTTCAAAACCGAGCATTGCAGGATTGTTTTGTTTGTGGGGTGAAAAATGATGCGCTCAGAAGTTATTGATGATGGATGACTTGACTTTTGAGCTTGCTTGTCAGATATTGAGGTTGATGGGCATGGCTGAACAATATTCCCGAGAATTTCATAATAACTACGGTCGTCAGTCAACCAAGGTGAATCCCCTGCAGATTCAAAGTAAAAGGCTGTGGGGGCCCAAAGTCTCAGAACCAGGAAATTCTAACAGAGCGTCGAAGTCATGCTATAGGTACCTGGGACAACACATTGCTCAAAGTTGTCCATACATGAAGGCAGAGTGTTTCTTCTGCAGAAAGACTGGGCATCTTGCGAAGGCATACCGACTGAAGGGTAAATCAGCGTTCAAAGCTATGAGTCCAGCGTTCTAAGCTATGAGTAGAAATCTCAAGAGACTACATAGCATGGAAGAACAACAACAGGACGAGGAGATGTTAGAGTTACACGTCATCAGGAGCACGAGGTTAACGGACAGCGATCAATCCAAATAGCTGTTGTGGGATTCAAGATACCAATGGAAATCGACACTGGTGCATCCGTGAGTATAGTACCGGAGTCGCTGTACCTTGACAAATTGTGTGATTTCCAACTGGAGAAATCCAAGATAGAGCTGCGAGGCTACTCGGGAGAGAAAATTCCTGTGGTAGGTCGTATCACCGTACCGGTGAAATATAAAGATCAATTTCAGAACTTGCCTCTAATAGTAGTGAAAGAAGACAAGTCTGCCTTACCAGGAAGAAATTGGTTGAGCTCACTGAAGCTGGATTGGAGTGAGATTTTCTGTGTGGAAGTAAGATTTTCATCAACGGATGAGGTTATCAAGAAGTAGCCGAAGGTGTTCTGCGAAACGGGCAGTCCGATCCAAGGCTTCAAGGCGAGTGTCAGGATACAGAAAGTTGCCAGATCGGTTTACTACAAGCAATGTTCCGTATCATATGCACTCGAAGAAGAAAGTTGAGCAAGAACTCAAGACTAGAGACTGAGAACATTATTTGTAAGATAGATCGATGTAATTGGGCTGCACCCATTGTTGTTGTACCCAAGTCCGATGGTAAGGTAAGATTGTGTGGTGATTATAAAGTAACTGTAAACCAGGTTCTAGAGAGTAATGTCCCCAATACATTGCCGAATATAGAAGATGTGTTCATTAATTTTTGGGGTCAAGAAGTTTCACAAATACTTGTATGGTTGTAAGCTTACCATCGTTATGGACCATAAGTCCCTAACAGCAATCCTCCATCCAAGGTCCGCAGTTCCAACATTAGCTGCAGCCCGAATGCAGAGATGGGCTTTGATTTTGTCAGCATATACATATGATATTAAATATAGACAATCAGCTGATCACAGTAATGCTGATGCAATGTCTAGATTGCCTTCCCCATCACAAGTTACACCCGATAGGGAAGAAGTGTTTTATTTTTCATACATTGATGAACTGCCAGTCACAGCTGAAGAGATTGGTAGAGCAACCAAACGTGACCCAGTGATGTCAAAAGTGTATGATTATATTGCAAATGGATGGCCAAACCAGGTAACAGACAAAGATACACATCCATTCCTCATTCGTAGGAATGAATTATCAGTCGATAAAGATTGCATCATGTGGAGTGCAAGAGTGGTTATACCAAATAAATTCAGGTCCAAATTATTAGGAGACCTCCATGACCAGCACCTGGGAATGTGCTTTTCCAAGGGTTTTGGACACAGTTATTTATGGTGGCCAGGTCTTGACAAAGATATAGAGTACATATTGGGTCAGCGTACGACATGTCAATCGGTAAGCAAGCAACCACCATCAGTACCATTACAGCCATGGAAATGGCCTCCCAGGGTGTGGCAAAGGCTACATATTGATTTTGCTGAGTTAGAAGGACAACAATTGTTCATTGTGATAGCCATTCGAAGTGGGTTGATGTGTTCCCAATGTGGAAAATAACAAGTAAAACATTGGACATTTTATGAAGATTATTTTCTTCATTTGGCCTCCTGAAGAAATTGCTTCGGATAATGGACAACAATTTCGTTCAGAAGAATTTGCGCAATTAACAAGCAAAAATGGTGTGAAACATACCAAGGTTCCACCATACCATCCTGCTTCGAATGGTGCAGCAGAGCGTACTGTACAAATTGTAAATCGTGCCTTCAAAACAAATGTTAGATCCAAATCCAAGGCAACGACAGTTGTCATTGGACATAAATTGGCTAATTTTTTGATTACATATCCAAATACTACACATACAACTATTGGTAGAACACCAGCAGAATTGTTTCTCAAACGACAGCCACGAACCAGATTCTCATTGTTAAAACCAAATTTGACACAGTCCATAGAAGAGACACAATTAAGACAGAAAGATAATCATGATAGAGGTAGAGTAAAAGAGAGAAGTGTGAAATTAAACCAGAAGGAGAGAGTAAAGAACCATCACCATAAATGGTTAAAGTGGTTACTAGGAAGTGTGGTGAAGATATGTGGTCCTCGCACATATTTGGTAAAGATGTTTGATAATGGACAGGTTAGGTTTGTTCATATTGATCATATTTTACCTACAGACATGGAAGGAGTTGAAGGTGGGAATGATTCAATTATTTCTGACTCATCAGATAGTTTTGATACACCAGTAGCACATCCTGAATCCAATGTACTGGAAACAAATCCAGGAGAGAATCAGAATGAAAGTCTAAGTCCAAGTCAGGAAAACAAAGAGCCTGAAGTTAGTTGAAATGAAAATCAAGGAAATTCCGTGGAGGAAAACGTTCCTCAGGATGAGCCTCGAATGAGTGTGAAATCGACACCATGTTTACAAGATTCTGTTCGAGAGTGAAGGTATCCTCTTCGAAACAGAAAACAAGTGGTAAAGTTAAATTTGTAAATATGGAAAAAAAAAGTATATCCTGTGTTGTGTATAAAAATGAAAGTTATATATGATGTTTATTATAATAACTTCTTCATTAAGGAGGGGGAAGTGTAATGTCTGTAAGTTTGTAATGTGTGTAGCTCCACACTGTGGATGTGGACATATTATGTACTGTAACTGCAGAGTTAATAATAAACAGAAGCAGGCTGTTCCGGAGTCTTCCGACAGAGCTGCCTGCCATGTTAGGAGCTGTGTGTGCTGTGCTCTGAATATATCACAGCTAGGTCAATTGTTAATTTTAATTCTGAGATTGATAGATTTTTGTTCACCAAAGGTATTAAGGGATATGGGGATGGAAATTCAGGCGTGCCTCTGTTACGGCACTAATTCAGGCGGAACGGTAAATTTTGCGCCAGCAAATTGTTTGTGTCTGCCGCTGCAAAATGCATCAGCTGGGCTGTAAGTTTGGAGCGGAGTGCCAAGGGGGGGGGGGGGGGGGGCGGGGTGTTGCACACTTCTTTTAGGGTACTAGGCCGGCTGAGCAAGTAAAAATCCCGCGCTGGCCTTGGAGTGACCCAAGAGCGGCCTTGGGGGAAAAAATAAAATCTGGAAAAAAAAACATGCCCAATAAATAACTGGTTCTTTTGCCAATTACGTTAAATCTGTGTCCTCTGGTTACCGATCCTTATGCCACTGGAAACTGTTTCTCCTTATTTAGTCTATCAAAACCATTCATGATTTTAAACACCTCTTTTTAAATCTCCTCTTTACCTTCTCTGCTCTAATGAGAACAACCCCAGTTTCTCTAGTTTCCCAAAGGAATAATTATATAAGACCTACCAAACTGCACTATGCTGAACAGGATACACATTGCATTGAAACCATGCACGAGTGCTTCCCAATCACGAAAGGGACAGGCCAATGAATTATGTAATCAAGGGTTGAGAACACTGATTAAGTTTAATTGTAGTTCGGTGTGGCAGCAACTGTTCCAGGCAGTGTGACAGAAATGCAGGCAATTCAGTAACACATCCTAAAATAGTACATGTGAAACTATTTCATTGAAGGAGCAAAGCCTAGTGAATCATTAAACTAGGTGCATGGTTATAGTCAGAATAAATTAAAAGCAGGCTTATAGACACGATCTAAGTTCCTTTTGAAATACCTTGTTGACCTTTGTACAATATTGACATTTCTGTTCCTTTGATATACAAGACACTTTGAGCCCCGTCAGTAACTTATGTTTCAAATAGATAACCTCTCATTCTTCTAAACTCCAATGAGTATAGGCCCAACCTTTCTTCACAGGTCAACCCATTTGTCTCAGAAATCAAACTCGTGAACCTTCTCTGAACTGCCTCCAATGCAAGTATATCCCTCCTTAAATAAGGAAACCAAAACTGCACGTAGTACTCCAGGTGTGGTCTCACCAACACTCTGTACAGTTGTAAGAATGGGATCAGAGGTTCTGATATGAAATTGGTGAACTCAATGTTGAGTCTTGGCTGATGTGGCTCAGTTGGTAGCACCCCCATCTCCGAGTCAGAAGGTTGTGGGTTCAAGTCCCGCTTCAGAGACTTGAGCACAAAAATCTAGACAGACACTCTAGTGCAGTACTGAGGGAGTTTTGCAGATCGAGGAACATAGGAACAGAAAGAGGCCATTCAACCCTCGAGCCTGTTTTGCTATTCAATGAGATTATGGCTGATCTGTATCTCAACTCCATCCAGCTGCGTTGGCTCCATATTCTAAAGTTCAATCTTCTGAAACTGTTGTTTAGACAAGTGCCACAGGAAAACTGGGAAATGTGTCATTTACATTTCTATCACATTTTTAGAATTTAATTTAAGCTGCAGTGCCCTGGGGTGGCACAGTGGTTTAGCTCCTTGATGTATCAATGTGCTATTCTGAGACGTCCCACAATTTTCTAGCCTCTATTCTGTGCTTCAGGCATCAATGAAAGCAGAAATGCACAATGAACAACTCATGCCATTGATCTTCATCCTTTTTATATCTGGTTCTTAGCCCTCTCAGAAACAAGGAACCAGGGTCAAATATAGGTCGATCCTGCAAACATATAAACACCACATTATAGATACCAGACTTCACTCTGTCCTCCCCAAAATCTTCCAAATTGAAAATGTGATGAATAAAATGCCTCTAAACGCCTAACCATACACAAACGCAGAAGGGAAAAAGTAATTATGAGACTGCACTTTTATTCTCATTTTGCACCACTGCCCCAGCCCATCTGCTGCTGAAACCCATGCCTTGTCACCTCCAGACTTGATTATTCCATTCAATTCCTAGCCAGACTCACATCCTTCACATTCCATAAACTTGAGCTTATCTGAAATTCTGCTGCCTGTATCCATCCTGCACAAAGTCCCGCTCACCTAGTGAGTTCCACATTCTCACCACTCTTTGGGTAAACAAGTTTCTTCTCAATTCCCGATTGGATTTCTTAGAGACTATCTTGTATTGATGGACTTAAGTTAAGCTCTTGCCCACAAGTGGAAACATATTCTCTACATCCTCTCTATCAAAACATTTCATAATTTTAAATCTTCTCTGCACACTCTAGTGCCTCTCTATCCTTTTTATAATAAATATGGCAACCAGAAGTGTACGCAGTACTCCAGGTGTGGTCTAACCAGGGTCAAACATAGTCGATCCTGCAAACATGTAAACACCAGGTTTAGCATAACTTCCCTACTTTTCAATTCTATGGGCCCAATATTGCCCAAGCCGTTTTTTTCAGCATACTAACCTGAAGTGCGCCGACTTTGCGCACTAGAAAGGGCGTCAGACAAAAGGGGCCCCATTCTGGCTGCTCTTTGGAGTCGTGGCGTGGCGTGGAGACTGAAGGGGGGGGGCAGAGCAACAGGCTAGTGCACAAAGCATTGCCGGCACCTGCGCGCATGCTCAGTGAGAGCTGCTCGCATGCTCCTGCCCTCCCAGCACGTCCTGTGGGCTGTGAGCAGGACCTGATGCTCGCAGCCCCTATCCCAGGCCGAAGGACGTCTGATCTCGCCGCACCCTATCCCCAGCCGAGTGGACTCCCGCACCGGCCGGCCGGCCGGCCCGTTGAGTTCCCGGGCAGGTAGGACTTCGCTTTTACCCCCCACCCCCCACCCACCCCGGTGACATCGCGGCCAGCAGCTTGCATTTCTCAGGTAGGATTTACTTCAATTTTATTTGTATATTAATTGTTTGAGCTTTTCCTTGCAATGTTTGGTGCTTGGTTGTTGAGGTCCTCTCCAGTTCCCTTCCCTGCCCTAATGTCTGTCAAATGTGCGCTGCTTTTTCTTCACTGCCCGCAAGGTTTTTCAGAGCTGGCCACATACGCTGACCTAAGTGGATTTGGAGTAAGTTTTTGCTGACCAAAGTGGCATAAATAGCCAAAGCTGGTGTAAGTGTCTGGGAATGCCCCCTTTTGGAAAAAAAAACTGACCTAAAAAAACAATTGTACCTAACTGACTTACTCTGGAGCAAATTTTTTTTTGGGGGGGCGGGGGAAATGGCATTTTTTAAACTTATGGCAGAAAAAACTTACTCCAAAACAATTGAAGTCAGTCATGGCCAGGATTGGGCCCTATATCTCGAAGTAAACCCTAGTGCTTGATTTGTTTTTTTATGGCCTTGCTAACCTGTGTTCAACTTTTAGTGATTTGTGTATTTGCACTTGGAGTTCCCTTTGTTCCTCTACTTAGACACGTATCCTCCAAGTAATGTGACCTCCTCCCTATTCTTCCTACCAAAATGTAATACCTCACATTCATCTATGTTGAACTTCATTTGTCAATTATATGCCCATTCTGCAAGTTTATTAATGTCCTCCTGTAATTTGTTGCAGTCCTCCTCAGTATTGACTATCTCCCCCAATTTGGTGCCATCCACAAACTTAGAAATTGTGTTTTTGATTCCAAATTCTAAATCGTTAATATAAATTGTGAACAACAGTGGTCCCAACACTGATCCTTGTGGAACACCACTACCCACCTTCTGCCACTGTGAATAGCTACCCCTTTACCCCTACTCTCTGCTTCTGTCTTGAAGCCAGCTAGCTATCCATTCTGCCACTTGTCCCCTGGCTCCACATTCTCTGACCTTGTTCATCAGTCTATTATAGGGTACCTTATTGAAGGCCTTTTGAATATCTGCATTTACTGCATTACCATTGTCTACTCTCTCTGTTAACTCTTCAAAAAATTCAATGAGGTTGGTCAAGCAAAACTTTCCCTTTTAAAATCCATGCTGACTATTCTTTAATGTATTTTTGGTTTCTAGATGTTCTTCTATTTTCTCCTTTAGGGATTCCATTATTTTTCCTACCACCGATGTTAAGCTGACTAGTCTATAATTCCCTGGACATGTTCTATCCCCCTTAAATATAGGTATTATGTTAATTAATTCTAATTTGATGCACATTAATGTCATTTGTTTTTCCAGATTTAGATAAAAAGCATGGCTCCGTTGAATCCTGCATTGAGAGTTGTACTGGTTTGTACTAAGTTTTCTCTGACAATACAAAGCTGGTTTGTAAGATGAAGTTTGGTTTTCAATCTGTTTTGGGCAGACTTGCTTAGTTATTTCATCTGAACTTTTACAGAAGTAAAGTCTTCCACTCATCTATGCAAATTAACAGAATTTTCTGGAAAGTCCCAGTACCAAAATGACTTGGTCAGTGCAATAAAAATAATTAAACCTTATTTTATGAGAATATAATACAACCAATGCTCCTCTTACATAAGCAAGAGTTACTTAACAAGTACATATATAGAATGTATTTAAAGAATCAAACTGAGCTTTGTACAATCGGATTTAATTAATGGGTAAAATATCTCGTCTTGTTGCACTGGAATGCAAGAAGGTAATCTCTTACTAAAAACAAAGTATTTAAATGGGGCACTATAACTTCCACGTTTTGCTCACCTGAATAAAATGTATTATTCCTTTCAAGCTATAGCAATAGTTTAACCACATAATATGATACAATCTACTTACTTAACTTTTTGAAAATTTTTTACAATAACTGAGAGGATAGTAAAACCAAATCTACAACAAATATTTTTATTAGTTACCATACTAGTTTGCAGTTAACACAATGCAAAGTAACAACCACCACCCCTCATATATTTCACGTGGGCTAGCATTTCTTCTCACATCACACATTTACTGCCCAGAAAAATATAATACAGCCCGTTTCACCTCCCGATTAACGCTGGCGGTAATTTGGGCCGACCATTACTGCCGACGTTGCTGCAAAGCACCCGCCCACTTTGGACACCCAGAAATCGCAGAAAATTCACTCCCAGCACTGAAATTCCAATAAAAAGTATTTATAAAAAAAAAAAAGGCCCGCTACCGCCCGTTATGGCTCCGATGGAAACCGCCCATCTCTGAAGTATTTACCTGACTTGGGCCCAGCGTTATGCCTCCCTCCATTTTATTTGCAGCTTTATAGTGGCCAGAAGATCATGGATAATGAAGAAAACCTTTAAATTCTTGATGCAAATCTAATTATATGTGTTGTACATAGTAACAGATATGTAAGGTTTCGACAAGATGACTGCCACTACTGTAGTGAAGTGATTTTATGCAAAAAATGAACTTTTGTATCTTTGAATATGATTGGGAGAACCTTTTGTTCAGTTGCCTTTGGGCTGACATATATGCTGAGTTTCTGCAATAATTTGGTTCTGTGTTAGCTAATTGACACTTCGACTCTGGTGGACTGGAACATCACCTCACCAATGTACAAACATTGCATCAGGAAGTCTATGAAGGATTGTGACCTCTAAAAGCCTTGCAAATTATTGGATTGTGTAATTAAAAAGTTTTCATACTCAAAGGGGTATTCAAAGAGGCTCACTGTCTCACACACAGAGCAGGCACAGAATTAAGTCCCAGTACAAGCAGCATGAAGGCCCCGACCTGCGTGAGAACACCAGCGGCAGATCGGGACCATAAAAGGAGCGGAGGTGTGACGGCCCCTGGAGCAGCGTGGAGGTATACTACTTCAGGGAGCAGCGCGAGCTGGTGCTGGAGGGCGACGACAGTGAAGAGTGACATCATCAAGGTCCAGGTCATTGATTGGAGCGTGGGCAGACACAGCAGGAGCGACGAGATCGGGGCGAAGGAGCGGCGAGAGATTGCAGAGGGACGTGATCGGGGCCCAGGGGAGGCGTGAGTTCGGGGTCCAGAAGAGGAGAGGGCCCAGCCCACACTGAGATATGTGTATGCACTGGGACCGTGCAGCAGAGCAGGTCTCCAGTCACCTTGGGTAATGCTTGCCACTGGACCAAGACCCAGCTCTGTCAAGCCCATGTGGTGGCTGGTGTGCAACGGCCACCACACGTTAAAAAAAAATCCACGCACAGACATCTTCCACCCTTCAGGATGTAGTTCGGGACCTGGAATATTAGGTCCTTCATTGAAACACCTGTGCACTCATCCATTTTTGGCATGGAAGCAAGTCATCCTTGTTTCGAGGGACTGCCTATGATAAGTACAGGTTTCATCATCATAGGTCCATCAAAGGGGAAAGGTACTCACTGTCTCACACACAGACCAGGCACTGAATTAACTCCCAGTACAGGATTAGAGATGGAAGGGGGCTCACTGTCAGAGGGAAATACCCTCATATTCACCCAAAACATGGCAGAACTCAAGCCACAATGTAATCAGCCAATCGATGCTCCCACAAAATATACACAAACAGGCGCATAGCTGAAGCATGTTGTAATCTTATAAAGCTGCTCTTTTAATCCCTCAGGAGTTTTCCTTTGCTCTGCACTCTCTTTCGTCATCCCCTTAGCTGTGGGTTTCGTTTTTTTTAAAATAAAACAGTCTGGCTCCAAAAGCAGACCCACCGACCCCACCCCTCCCACTCCCCCTCCCCCCTCCCCGCTTTTTACTGATGCTGGCTGTAGCAGGGCCACAGAGGGGGGAGGGGTGTGTCCACACAATGGGGCCTCATCCAAGTCACTGTGTGTACATAACAACCTGAGGGGACGGGGGGGGGGAGGGAGGGAGAAGGGAGTCAGTCACTGGGGATACAAGGAAACCTGCGCGTGGGTGGTGGAGCGGGGGGGGGGGGGCGTCAGTTACTAGATGTACCTCCAAGTAACCATTCACGTGTCTTGACAGTGTAGTCGTGGGGCTATTCAACTGTAGAAGGCATCACAACAGTAATGTATGAACCTGTGAGAATGCTCTCAGGTTTCTAGAGCTGTTGCATTGTGGGTGGCTTACCCAGTTACATGATGTTCATCCAAGATGCGGTATGAGTTTACAAGGGACACTGTCAATCACACATTTAAAGTTGCGTTTCCTAAAAGTTGTAAAATGGGATATAGTCTCCCCTTTCCAGAAGTGTGAGACACAGTACAAGAATGGTTTAGTTCAATAACATTTTATATAAAACTTGTAATTAGTATAAAACTTTAACAATGTAATAAAACATTTATGAAGAATTCCAATTTTGATAACAAACATTATGAACAACAAACAGCAACAACATGAACAACAGTATAAAGACTACTGAAAACACCCCTGCACCCGCCCACAATTCTACCAGCGGCCACCTTTCCCAACGCCTTTCCTTTCCTTCCCAGTCCCCCCGACCCCCTCCTCCTCACGCTATCAATACCCCTGGTCCTGCCCATTTTGAGACCAGTACATCGTGCATCAGCAGAGCACCTCGAGTGTGACTGCTGAGGGGAGGGGGGAGGGGGGGGCGGGCCACAATGGCAGCACTATGTTTGGGGGTTCTGGAGAAGATGGAGGTGCTGAGGACCCATCATTAAAGTCAGAAGAAACTAGTTCCTCCCGACAATCAGGTGCTGTCACCATTGCTGGTATGGCACCTTGGGGTGCAGTGCCATATCCCTTGACCGTCGATTGCCGAATAGCATTGGCGGTCTGGGTGTTCTCCATCACCGCGGCAATCAGCTCCGCCATGTCCTCCGATTGACGTGCTGCTAAAGCCGTGATGTTTTTGGACAACCCAGCAACGGCCTGGAGGAGCTCGCGAATCAAGTCGATGCTCATCCTGGACAGTCCCACCAAGTCCAGGATCATATCTACCTGTCGTGCAGCGGATCAGCCGCTGCCGATTCACCATCAGGGTCGGTGTGCGCCATTGCATTCTGCTTTATCCCGCTTCCTCGGGTCAGAATCCAAGAAAGTTGGATTCCAATGAGGAACCGGTAGCCGCCGGTAGAAAGAATCCTACAAGTCTCGCCACCCCTCCCTCCTGCACCACCACCGTTACAACGCTTTGAGCAGTGGTCTCCTCCAGCACCACCTCCTCTGTCTCTTCCACCATCTCTTTGTTTCTTCTTCCCTCCAATAACTCCTCTCTGGGAGGGGCAAGCGGCTCCACCTGTGCAACTGTAAAAACATAACATTAATGGTTGGTGACAGGGGAGGGGAGGGCTCAGAGGTAATATCAGAGCATTTCACTTTGCGCAGGCTTATGTGGAGAACAAACATTTTTTACTGAGAATCATTACATGAAACTATCATAAACAAAATATAGAGAAAGTACATGACATAACAAAACTTGAGTCCCAAACAGTTTGCTTTCCAAGTGGCATAGTGTCATCAACCAAAAAATCATGTCACAACAAACATTTCTTGCTCCCAGCATGACATTACATTCATTATATTGCCATAAGATTGAATTACATGACCGCAGTACAGTCCAAGGATTATGCAGACTTACCATCCGGGCGAACTGGTTCGGCACCAACACACTTGGTGGTGCGATCATACGTCCCTATCAGGGCTGTAACATGTTCCTCTAATTCCGTCAGAGGAATAGTCTTCGGCGGACTACTGCTCGTTTTGCAGAGCTCCGCCCTATTGACGGCTAGTTTTTTTCCACAAAGGTGACAAAAATATGTGAACTAATTTGACAGCTACAAATACCGAACACACACACACACACACACACACATACATACTATTGTGTTCCGAACACAGATGAGGCTGCACACAGGGAGGTTAAAGTAACAGTGACCTCAATCTTTAATAAGACACTCCTGAGCGAGGAACAGGCCTTAGGGGCCGGCTTATATACAGTGCTCCCAAGGGATGCTGGGATCCCTTGGGACTTCAGGGGATGTGCTCCCTGGTGGCGGAACATGGGAGTGCATGCTTTACAAATAAACACATACATACACAATGTATAGGTACACATCCCCAATTAACCATCCCCAGTCTTTTCGTCAATGAGTGCCCGATTTAAGTTTTGTTAGCACGCAAATGTTGCATGTTGAACACATGAAAATACAGAGGACTAACACAATGAGATCGATGATGGGAAATAAAAATGACACCAAGCTTTACAACATAATGAAACGTGTCACTATTTAAGAGTAAATCGTCAATGCATGATAAAAGTTAATACTTACTCTCGCAGACCCAACGATGTCATTCCACCGTTTGCGGCACTGGTTCGGCCCCCGCATCACGGGCGCGACGGAGGTCACCGCCTCAGCGAACTCTCACCATAACTGCTGACGGTTTCCCTCGCCCACCCAACGGACCTCCACTTCGTCCACCAATGACTCCTGGGCACCCGCCGAGAAAAAAAAAGAGTGGCCCTTTTTCTCCCACCTAACTCTCTCTTCACTTCCAAGGCTTGATTCTCCATTGTAGTGATATTTATTTATAAATATATTTCAATTTAATTATTTATTTATTTTATTATTTCTTTTATTAGGGAGGGCATTGCCAAGTGGCATCATGGAGAAATTAAATGGGGCGAGGGGTGGGGAGCAAGCAAGAATGAAGAATAAATCATGGGGCAGAACGCAGGGGACTATGGGAAGGGAATGAGTTCAAGTATATGTAGCAGGTGGGCTGAGACTGATATGAATCTTAGCAGGAGAGAGTGGTGCCATGAAGATACACCACAGAACAGAGATAATACAAAAGAGTCCGCAAGTGTGACCCTGAGCTTCCGGTCGCCTGTCACTTTAATTCTCCACTCCATTTTCATTCCCACTCTGATCTCTCCGTCCTCTGTCTGCGACACTATTCCAACAAAGGTCAATGCAAGCTCAATTCAGCATGTTTTTCTTTTTTTCTCCTTGTCTCTAATGACAGCTGGTCATTATCCCGCCATTCACACCCTATCTTCACTAATGTTTTTCTAACTCCTGGCATTACCATTTGAATTTGGGCAATCATTCTTTTTGTCTCTCTAATCTCTCCCCTCTTCGCCTCCTCCCCTCCCTCCAGTCCCAGTCTCTCTCCACCCGCCCCCACCACTCGCTCTCTGCCCCCCACCCCAGTCTCCCCCCTCCCCTCCCTCCAGTCCCAGTCTCTCTCCACCCGCCCCCACCACTCGCTCTCTGCCCCCCACCCCAGTCTCCCCCCTCCCCTCCCTCCAGTCCCAGTCTCTCTCCACCCGCACCCACCACTCGCTCTCTGCCCCCCCCAGTCTCTTCCCCCCCCGCCAGTCTCTTCCCCACCCGGTCTCTTCCTTCCTTCCCCCCCCCCGCCCCGAATCTCCCCTCCCCAGTCTCTTACCCCCTCCAGTCTCCCTCCCCCCTCCCCCCAAGTCTCTCTTCCCCCCCCCACCTCCCCAGTCTCTCTTTTCCCCCCCCGCCACCTCCCCTGTCTCTCTTCGCCCCCCCCCATCTCCCCTTCCCAGTCTCCTCCCCTCCCCAGTCCCCTCCCCTCCCCAGTCTCTCCCCCTCTCCCCTCCCGAGTCTCTCCCCCTCCCCCTCCCCAGTCTCTCCCCCTCTCCCCTCCCCAGTCTCTCCCCCTCTCCCCTCCCCAGTCTCTCCCCCTCTCCCCTCCCCAGTCTCTCTCCCCTCCCCTCCCCTCCCCAGTCTCTCTCCCCTCCCCTCCCCTCCCCAGTCTCTCTCCCCTCCCCAGTCTCTCTCCCCTCCCCTCCCGTCTCTCTCCCCCTCCACTCCCGTCTCTCTCCCCCCCCCCCCCCCCCCCGTCATCTCTCTCCCCCTCCCCCCCCTCATCTCCCCAGTCTCTCTCCCTCCCCACCCCCAGTCTCTCTCCCCCCCAGTCTCTCTCCTCTCCCCTCCCCTCCCCAGTCTCTCCCCCTCCCCTCCCCAGTCTCTCCCCCTCCCCAGTCTCTCCCCCTCCGTCTCTCCCCCCCCTCCCCTCCCCAGTCTCTCTCCCCCCACTCCCCTCCCCAGTCTCTCTCCCCCCCCTCCCCTCCCCAGTCTCTCTCCCCCCCCTCCCCTCCCCAGTCTCTCTCCCCCCCTCCCCTCCCCAGTCTCTCTCCCCCCCCCTCCCCTCCCCAGTCTCTCTCCCCCCCCTCCCCTCCCCAGTCTCTCTCCCCCCCCTCCCCTCCCCAGTCTCTCTCCCCCCCCTCCCCTCCCCAGTCTCTCTCCCCCCCCCCCCTCCCCTCCCCAGTCCCTCTCCCCCCCCCTCCCCTCCCCAGTCTCTCTCCCCCCCCTCCCCTCCCCAGTCTCTCTCCCCCCCCTCCCCTCCCCAGTCTCTCTCCCCCCCCCTCCCCTCCCCAGTCTCTCTCCCCCCCCTCCCCTCCCCAGTCTCTCTCTCCCCCCCCTCCCCTCCCCAGTCTCTCTCCCCCCCCTCCCCTCCCCAGTCTCTCTCCCCCCCCTCCCCTCCCCAGTCTCTCTCCCCCCCCTCCCCTCCCCAGTCTCTCTCCCCCCCCCTCCCCTCCCCAGTCTCTCTCCCCCCCCCTCCCCAGTCTCTCTCCCCCCCCTCCCCAGTCTCTCTCCCCCCACTCCCCTCCCCAGTCTCTCTCCCCCCACTCCCCTCCCCAGTCTCTCTCCCCCCACTCCCCTCCCCAGTCTCTCTCCCCCCCAGTCTCTCTCCTCTCCCCTCCCCTCCCCAGTCTCTCCCCCTCCCCTCCCCAGTCTCTCCCCCTCCCCTCCCCAGTCTCTCCCCCTCCCCTCCCCAGTCTCTCCCCCCCTCCCCAGTCTCTCCCCCTCCGTCTCTCCCCCCCCCTCCCCAGTCTCTCTCCCCCCACTCCCCTCCCCAGTCTCTCTCCCCCCCCTCCCCTCCCCAGTCTCTCTCCCCCCCTCCCCTCCCCAGTCTCTCTCCCCCCCCTCCCCTCCCCAGTCTCTCTCCCCCCCCTCCCCTCCCCAGTCTCTCTCCCCCCCCTCCCCTCCCCAGTCTCTCTCCCCCCCCTCCCCTCCCCAGTCTCTCTCCCCCCCTCCCCTCCCCAGTCTCTCTCCCCCCCCCTCCCCTCCCCAGTCCCTCTCCCCCCCCCTCCCCTCCCCAGTCTCTCTCCCCCCCCTCCCCTCCCCAGTCTCTCTCCCCCCCCTCCCCTCCCCAGTCTCTCTCCCCCCCCTCCCCTCCCCAGTCTCTCTCCCCCCCCTCCCCTCCCCAGTCTCTCTCCCCCCCCTCCCCTCCCCAGTCTCTCTCCCCCCCCTCCCCTCCCCAGTCTCTCTCCCCCCCCTCCCCTCCCCAGTCTCTCTCCCCCCCCCTCCCCTCCCCAGTCTCTCTCCCCCCCCTCCCCTCCCCAGTCTCTCTCCCCCCCCCCTCCCCAGTCTCTCTCCCCCCACTCCCCTCCCCAGTCTCTCTCCCCCACTCCCCTCCCCAGTCTCTCTCCCCCCACTCCCCTCCCCAGTCTCTCTCCCCCCCCTCCCCTCCCCAGTCTCTCTCCCCCCCCTCCCCTCCCCAGTCTCTCTCCCCCCCCCTCCCTCCCCAGTCTCTCTCCCCCCCTCCCCTCCCCAGTCTCTCTCCCCCCCCTCCCCTCCCCAGTCTCTCTCCCCCCCTCCCCTCCCCAGTCTCTCTCCCCCTCCCCAGTCTCTCCCCCTCCCCCCATCCCCTCCCCAGTCTCTCCCCCTCCCCCCCAGTCTCTCCCCCTACCTCCCCAGTCTCTCCCCCAACCCCCCCCCCTCCCCAGTCTCCCCCTCTCCCCCCCTCCCCAGTCTCTCCCCCTCTTCTCTCTCCCCCTCCTCAGTCTCTCCCCCTCCCCCCTCCCCAGTCTCTCCCCCTCCCCCCCTCCCCAGTCTCTCCCCCTCCCCCCCTCCCCAGTCTCTCCCCCTCTCTCCTCCCCAGTCTCTCCCCAGTCTCTCCCCCTACCCCCCTCCCCTCCCCAGTCTCTCCCCCTCCTCCCCTCCCCAGTCTCTCCCCCTCCCCCCCTCCCCAGTCTCTCCCCCTCCCCCCCTCCCCAGTCTCGCCCCCTCCCCCCCTCCCCAGTCTCTTCCCCCTCCCCAGTCTCTCCCCCTCCCCCCCTCGTCTCTCCCCCTCTCTCCTCCCCAGTCTCTCCTCCTCCCCTCTCCAGTCTCTCCCCAGTCTCTCCCCAGTCTCTCCCCCTCCCCTCTCCAGTCTCTTCCCCCCCCCAGTCTCTCCCCCTCCCCTCCCCAGTCTCTCCCCCCCTCCCCTCCCCAGTCTCTCCCCCCCTCCCCTCCCCAGTCTCTCCCCCCCTCCCCTCCCCTCCCCAGTCTCTCCCCCCCTCCCCTCCCCAGTCTCTCCCCCTCCCCCCCTCCCCAGTCTCCCCCCTCCCCACTCTCCCCCTCCCCCGTCTCTCCCCTCCCCCTCGTCTCTCCCCCTCCCCTCCCCCTCCCCCCCCGTCTCTCCCCCTCCCCTCCCCAGTCTCTCCCCTCCCAGTCTCTCCCCC